>NC_056729.1:1637941299-1638126299 GCF_019279795.1 Protopterus annectens
CAGCCCCGCTTAAAATACCCAAGGTCATATTTCAAAAATAATATCCCATGCCCTAACAGTTCATCTGTAGGTGGATATACCCTCCAATAGCATACTATGGGCACTTTCCAGAACCTTTCACCTTCTGTACATTTTGAAACATATTCTAATAATGAAGTACCCATTTGTTACACAAAGGCTCAAGATCACCTTTATGCTCACTACCATAACGCAGACTATTAAGGTGTCATATAACCCCGATATATTAAGGTGTCACTTTTATAAAGCAGTCAAACTGTTATTTTTTTCATATAACACATATATTCTCAAATAAATTTGCCTCTTGCAGTTACAGTCATAACTATTATGAACACTTCAACACAAACCTCAGCCCTCATAGTTCACTCAGCATAGTTACAGAACTGCTTTATCATCATCTGACATTTCTGTATGGTCCCCTCAAGTTACAAGTTCTGATTTTAACGTTGTATCAATCATGCATGTTCATCATTGCAAAATAAACAGTGTGAGTCATAAACTTTCAAGTTATAACACTCCTGTATATGCATAAACATTGAAACAAACAATAGTTTTTCAGGGGTCTATGGTTAATCATCGAAAGAATTCAACGTTGAACAGTTAATCATCAAATGGTATTCATTGAATGGCCATCCATCAATCGTGCAGTTGTGAGTCAGAGGAAAGTAACTACTTGGCTCACACTTTCCCATCTCACACATGGTAGTATTACAAACCCCTTTTCCCCACTGTAGTGTGGTCTCGGAGTTGGTATATATGTTTACGGGGGTGTGAGGGGCAAAGCTCCCCACCTGGGTGGGTTTGAAATACTGACGTGAATGAGATGGGAAGTGTTGGCCAAGTTGTTACTTTCCCCATCTCATAACTACACATTTGATGGATGTCCATTCGATGAATAGCTGTTTGATGTTTATTTCTTTTGATGATTAATCATAGACCCATTTTTCAGAACATTTTTTAAGGCTGATAGATCTATTTGATAACAATTATTTCTTGTCTATATATAACAAACATAATTTATTATTAACCTAATCATACTCATATTTTATCAGTGTATTAACCTGTTTGAGCCACTTTAATGTACTATAGCCAAGACAGTTTACATTCGGAAAGGGCTCAAACACTTAGAGAAATCTAAAAAAATAAACAATTGCATAATTACCATCATCCTACTTTACTTCATTATAACCTTTACCTTTCTAATTATTTTCAAACAGCTGCAAGCATACAAGCCCGTCAAGTGCAAAATGAACAAAGAGAATCATAATATTTTAAGATCATACACTGACGTAACTACATAAACCCTGAAACAAATGGCAGCCTTTCATAGCAATCATTTTAGTGCAGTTTGACATATTAAGCAACAGTTGACTCTAGTCTGTCAATAATGTTGGCATAGTGTCTCTGTTTTGCAATGAACACAGAGAGTCACAATATTTTAGTTTGTACACTCTAAAATTTATGTAAACATTGAAGCAAACGGAAGCCTTTCATTGCAATCTTGGGAGATATACATATATATAATATATATATATATATATATATATATATATATATATATATATATATAGAGAGAGAGAGAGAGAGATTGGGTCACATTTGGTTCTAGTCTCTCCATAGCAAACATAATTTAATTTTAATATAATCATGCTCACCTTTTACTAATCTGTTATTCCAGTTAGTCCAATTGAATATAATATAATTATGACAGTTTACATTCAGAAAATATTTAAATACTTGGCAAAATCCAGCCAGTTAAATGATTGTGCAGTAATCATCACAATATAACATTATACCACTGAACCTCTTTTTCTTTTTAAGTCTATATGTATGCATAAAGGCCAATAAAGCCAAACCTCACTAACTGTGGACTTGCATGTTTTGGCATTCTTATGACCTCATCAGCATAGCATAAGTGAAAAAGCATAAAAGTCATGGACATTCAGAAGTCATATAGCTGAAACACTTGAGGTCCTTAAGGGGTCATTTGAATATATATCCCATGAGCCTGTATTACAGGAGGTTTAAGGTATAACACAGTAAAAACTCTAGCTTGGCTATTTTTTTTTCTTTTTGTTTTTACTAATTAGTTTGTCTATAATTTATGTAAACACTGAAGCAAATGGTAGCCTTTCATTGCAATCTTGGGAGATATATACACACACACACACACACACACACACACACACACATATCTATATATATATATATATATATATATATATAGAGAGAGAGAGAGAGAGAGACTTTTTTACTCTTTGGTTTGAATGTTAGTTGAGATATTATGCAGACACCTTAATGGTTATGGACATTTATTTATTTTATTTTATTTTATTTTACATTTGTTGACCGGGCTAGTCTAACTGGATATATGTCCATTTTCAGTAGAGGCCCGGGGAGAAAAGCTCCAAGCATGAAAAGTGACAAAGTTAACGATATATAAAAAGACATGTAAAAGACATCACCTGGCTTTAAAATCCATGTGTTTCTAAAATATAGTCAAACAGTCCATTTATGTCATTCTGATGGGGGTCATAAGCAGGCTGAAACATGCATGTCCACTGCTAGTGGGCTTTGGCTTTCTTGGCCTGAATGTATTCATAAAGACTTGCAAAGAAAAAGTAAAGAATCATGGACATTTAGAAGCCATATAGCTGAAACACTTGATGTTCTTAAGGTGTCATTTGCATATATCCTAGGAGCCTGTATTACATAAGGTTTAAGGTATCACAGTGAAATTGTAGCCTGACTAGGTTTTTCTTGTAGTTTTACTAACTGGTTTGTCTGTGTGACCTTTTTACTGTTTGGTTTGAATGTTACTGTTATTAACCTGATTTTTACCTGATTACTTTGATTAATTACAAATATTATTTTAGCACTGCATTCAGTGTATTGCAAGTACATAACTTGAGAGATACACACACACACACACACACACACACACACACACACACACACACACACACACAATTTGAATTCATCACAAGTGTGCATAAGCACTATTCATCTCATTCGTCCCAAGTACAAAAGCACATCCCAAATCCCTACTCCATTGAATCCGTAAGCAATTCCTGAACACAGGTTTTACTTCAATAAAGTTTTACTGCAGTATTCCAATAGTGTATGAAATGATATGTAAACAGTGTTGTGTGGCTTTATTGTGCTTTTTCTGTTTTGTCTATTCTTTTTTTCTCTGTTTTTTTAATTTTGAATATACATTTCTTTTTCCTTTATTTTCCTTTTTTACTCCCAGCCAAGGGACAGATCACACCCTGTTCATTTGGGGACATCCTTACAGGTTTGGAGTGGGAGAGTCAGTCCTGCAGGCACTACAGCACAAGGTAACCTGGCAAGCCTCACAGAAAGGGGGCTTTGAGCTTGGCTGAGGACATACTGGTGAAGGTAGCGGATAGGAAAATTTAGCAACTTGATGCCTCTCTTCAGCATGTAGAAGACATTCTATCCCAGTTAGTGCCAACCATTGCACCAAATCAGTCCCCGACCCACTGCAATACTGTCTGGAAGTGGACATGTTTGAGACTCTGTGGACTGGGATTACAGTTGGCACTTCCTCAGTCCTTCTTCTTTTATACTTTTTTCAACACCCTCTTACCTATTTCCCTCTCGGTGTACCCTCTCATAAAAAAATTAAAAAATAGGAGGATATATCCCCCCACAAAAACATAGTGCCAATCCTTTCCCACTTTCTCCAGCACAAAACCTCTTGATGTTTCCCTTGTGTGTTCCCCACTTTGCTTTATCACCCCTTTTCAATATTTTCTATCACTTCCTTTCTGTTCTTTAATGAAACCATCAAGGTGTCCACAAACACAGTTATTTAACATTTGTTTACTGGGAAAGTCCAAGTTGAAACAAAGCCAGTTTTCAGCAGAGACCCAGGGAGGAAACCAGCAAAAACCCAGAGGGCATGTAGACTCCACACAGAAGACACCCCAGCCAAGAATTGAACCAGAGAACCTTTCACTGTGAGGCGACAATACTATCACTGCACCACTGCACTGTTGCAAGTTCATAATGCCAAAGTTTATACAACTTACTCTTTTGTGATAAGTGGGTGTGTTTTTAAAAATATTTAGCTTCTCTGTATTCATCAAAAATGCCTTTCACTGACCTTATTTACATATCCGTGTAGTGCCACTAGTCGCCGATAACTGGAAGTCATTTGTGAAGCCCCAAACTATGAATATCAGCCTATAAATTTAAATGGACACATACTTAAAAGTCACAAACTTCATAATAGTATTGAAACAACGTATTCTTACAACAAACAAGCCCAATTAATTTCAAAACTCAAACCTTTAGGGTAAATTGTATTATATTTCAAAAGCTGAATGCATTTCAAGCCTATTTAATTCATATTTATTTCTTCTCTTTGTAGTCCTCACTGCTTCAAGAATCATACATTTTCCTGCCCTAAATTTTCTTAAAATGAGAAGTAACAATACTTAATGGATGCTCTTATCTAACCTATCCTAAACTTGACCTTTTTTGACTTTCCAATATACCATTTAACATTTTTGCGTTCACACTTAATTCCATAACCAACCACTGAACTCTGAGAAGTAAAAATATGTGAAAACTTAACTGCACCACTACAGTCCTTGTGTTCCCATATTTTCCATCAAACATATAACAACCTATATGCTCTTTCAATCCCCAACATCCTTTTTGTAAGCCCAGGCTTCAGCTTAATTTCAGTTTTAACAAAATCAAGGCATACAGCCCCTTCATCTTCCCTCAAAAGCCCACCCAGTCACAGATTTCCTCTTCTTGTCTTGTCTTTAAAGGAAACTAACTGCTGTTCAATATATACTATATGGACATACATTATAGTGTTTTATTACGTACTTCAGCACTGGCTTACAGTATGACAAGGCAATTTGCTGTTCCTCCATTATATTGCCATCATCAACCTCACAGGACACCAGCTGTTATGCATAACTAATTATGGGGCCAGACAAAAGCCTCAAGTCACACATGGCATCTTGAAGTGCACCAGCAACATCTCTAGGTGTAAAAAGACAAAAAAAAAAACACTTCCAGATCAGGATTTGCTATACAATCAATTTCACTCTTCTTCTCATCACAAATAAGTTGTTTCTCAGCTTTATCCAAATCAAGTAATATAACATTTGTACTATATACACCCATCAATACCTGCAAGCAGATATGGAACATTGTTTTTATTTTATTTTTTTTGTTGAAAGTTAGCGTTTGTTGTATATATAACAGAGAATACCACCTTGTATAAGTAACAGAGAATACCACCATCATCCAAGCACTATACATATACCTTTTATGGGTATGAAAGCTTTTTACAGGGGAATTGGGAGAAGATGGCCATATTCTAGCATAAGAATTCCTTTACTAATGACATAGTAACTGCTGAGTGCCAAAATACATTAGCAGCCAGATTCACTAAAGCCTACACGGTTTGTTTACACCGTGTGCACATCACGACGTGGTGCACACATGGTAGCGCACAGTTTTAGATTCAGTAAGCGGCTGTGCAAACAAGGTAAACACCATGGCATCCTAATTACATCATAAGCAGCTGAACTGTATGCTAATCAACCAATCCAAGATGGAGGAGCTATTCAACAAGCTATTAAGCAACCGTGTAGACTCACTGCTGGTTTTCCCTACGAATTCCGAAACCTACTGGAATACAGTCATGGAAAGGAGTCTACACCTAAAGAATATTAAGGGCTGCTGCTGCTTTAATTCATTTGTATGTGCAGCAAGCTGGCGTCTATTCTGCTGCTGCTGCTGCCAAAATGATCTAGGCCAAGAATGAAAAGAGTTTTCAGACCCCGCTTAACTTATCACAATCTACATGATGTGGAAATTGTAGAGCGCTACAGGGCAGATAGAGACACACTACAGGAACTCTGCAACCTCTGTCATCCTCAACTCAGAGCCAAGGCCAGCCAAGGAGAACCCATCTCAGTGGAGACAAAGGTATGTGTAGCACTTAGAATTTTAGCTACAGGTATTTTTCATAGACCAACAATGGGACATGTGGGGTGGGGGGGTTCACAGGCATCAGCATCCATGATCCTCCATCAATTTCTGAATGCTATGCCCCAACATGCCAGTGACCACATATATTTTCCCTGTACTCCTAAAGACAGGGCAAGAAATATGCAGGAGTTCTACCCTGTAGCACACTACCCTGAAGTACTGGGTGCCATGGATTGCACACATATAGAAATTAAGGCACCACCCAGGGAACACAGAAGGCTCTACATAAATAGAAAGGGCTTCCGCTCTATTAACTGCCAAGTCATATGTAATGACAATGGAATTATCTTGACCGTGTGTGCTGGCAACCCAGCCAGTTACCATGACTCACATATCTGGCAAACCTCCCAATTGTATCAGATGTTCACTAGGGGGGGATATCCCACAGGGTCATTTTCTGGGGGATGCAGGTTATGCACTGGAACCGTGCTAACACCCATCAGAAATGCACACACATCTGCTGAAGAACACCATAATGAGGCACACGCTCAAACCAGAAATATCATAGAACATGTGTATGGGCTGCTGAGTCATGGTTGCAATGCCAAGATACATCTGGGGGAGCTCTGCAATACAATCCAAGTACATGTACTGGAATATTCACTGTATGTGCCATGGTACACAACCTCATCCTGAGAAAACAGTCTCAGCAGGATCAACAAGGAGAAGAGGCTCACATCCCATCACCAATGGCAAGGTCACCACAGCCACATGCAGGTGAGGAGTTAGAGATGGAGCCAGCAGCTCCTGTGAGTCTAGCAGACATAGGAGTGCTCAATATGCCCTCACATTGGCTAAGGAGCAATGCATATCATGCTCACTCACCACCTAAGGGGCTAAAACCTTCATCCTATACATAAATATAGTAACATTGATACCAGACAATGCTCACAGCCTTAACTACCCATGTAATTGCTGTGTCCTGCTAGCATCAGACAAAGTCATCCCTGAACTAAAACTGTTGCAACTGCTAGATTTACAAGTTAAGTGCTGAACCTGGATTGTATTGAATGAATGGCATATCCTTGCATGTTGTTACTTGGTAGGGTAAGCAAGTAAAAGGTGGGTGATTTGTACAGAAATTACTTTAACGTGTGACAGCAGAGACTTATGTGACATATATGTGTCCATTATCAAGTAGTAGATGTTAGGCATCAAAGATTCACAGAGTCATACCTCTCAAAAGTAATGATGGTCACTGAATGTCCTCAGATTAGCACCATACCTTTGCACTGGAAAATCATTAAAGAGAAAAGTTAGAAAGTAAAGAGACACATTTCAGTTTTGGACTTCACAACCCTCACAAGATCATTAGCAATATTGAAGCAAAAAATGTTTGATGCTATCAGCTGTCTAACTTTCTAAGACCAATATAAGTCAAAGGTGCAATTACCAATTCAACAACACAAATGCATACATACTAAGCACAAAGTCAGCTATGCACCCAGAGCATCAGACACAATCAGCCAAAAAACTGGTTCAGTTGGACTCATCCCAGTCAACAAATGTAAAATAAAAAAAATAAATAAATAAATGTTATGTATCCTGAATCCAAAATATATAAAACAGGGATATGGCACAGTTATCATCACTTGCACAGGGTGTTATGTGGGGGAGGGGGCAGGAAGCCTAGGCTGACACAAAAGGTTGGTGGTATGTGTGAGTAAGAAAGAGAAGCAGGCAGATATTTGGATAAAGTAACACATTTCCAGTGAAACAAAATTAGCTTTAAGCTTCACATCTTATCCATGCAACTACTGTGTGTGTGTGTGTGTGTGTGTGTGTGTGTGTGTGTGTGTGTGTGTGTGTGTGTGTGTGTGTGTGTGTGTGTGTGTCTGTTTGGGTCCTCCAGGTGAAACTGGTGTGTGAGTGTGTTATGTTATCCAGGTGTAAGCTGTGCATTGTAGAGGTGGCAGTTCATTATTGTTGTACCCAACTACGAGAACTGGCTCTGCCAGGAGCTGCACTTGTACATCCATACCCACGGTCAGATGCACTGCTGCTACCTGAATATAACTGATGTCTGCTGGACTAGCTCCCCCTCACAAGGATGCACAGGACCATGATCCCTTGGCCCACCACATCTGGGTGTGGACAGCTCAACCAATGATGGAGCAATGGAAGTACTGCTACTATGGGATCATGATCGGGCATGGCCACATCATCTAACATCAGATGATGTGACTGACCTACACCCATAAAGATGCTGTTTCCCTCCCAGCAGATGTTCCATCACAGACACCGCCCATTCCAATGTGTCATTTATCCAATCCATTGAATTAGCAACACAGAGGAGGCAGTCATGTATGTCAGCCTGTGCCACATCTACAACCCTAAGCATTGCACTGGAGGACCTACGGGAATATGCCCATGTCTCCATGACAGCCCTGAACATATGTTGAATGGTATGGGAAGAGTTACCTGGATCAGATGCATGATGGATAGCAGACCTCCTCTGAGCACCCTTAACAAGAATCCTGAGTGGCACCTAGCCCACACTTTGGCTATGGACAGAGTCAACAGGCACTGAAGACACAGTGACCACACTTCCATGATCAAGTGTCTAACCCTCCACTTGTCCAATATCTGAGGGCTTACTGGAAAGGGTAGGAATAGGCCTACTGGTTGTGTCTGATGGAATTACAGGGGATGGCTGAATATCAACCTGTGTCAGATTCAACCTCTACACCCACAGACTTGCCTGTGTTAGGCCACCATCATCATCAGAGTCTGCTAATACTCTGACATCAGGTGGTAGAAGTGCCACACTTCCACTGTCAGGATCATCTGTGATAATTAGCAACAAACACAGGAAAGAAATTAATACCTACTGTAACAATGTGATGTATTACCAGCTATGCCAGGAGAAGTAGGGTAGTAGATGTGTAACATATGCCAGCATTGCTAGCTGGAGTTTTCTAAAGAATTATATGTCATTTGTATATCAAACAGACTTGCATAGATGATTGTGTTGAAAAATGTATTTGTAAAGCTGATTGTGTTAAAAACAAAATATACATGTATTTCAGACTGTACTATTGTAACTAATTAAATGTATATATTGTAACAGAGCATACTGGAAGAGAAGAGGTTAAGCTCAACCCCAGCTAACTTTTAGAAAACTATCCTGAAATTAAATTGCTTAAGTTAGGCCATAAATATCATATCTTACAGTTCTGATTGCAGCCAGAGATGAAATGTCTGTAAAAACAAGGACTAGGAACCTGCTGGATTGTCCTTAGCAGTGAACTAATTGCTACCATAGAAGGGTGGAAGTGTTGAAATGGATTTATGGCTTCCAGATGCTATAACACATCTTAGCAAAGCTCTATCTGTGTGTATGGTAACACATATGTGCAAGATTCTGGTTCAGTTTCTAGTAAAAGGAGGTGGTATCAGAACCAGAAGTAAGATGACCAGATGTATGTGATGTCGTTCTGTAATCTAGCATTGAAATTATGTTATAATACTAGATGAGACTGAAGTCCCAGTGCAGTCTGTTTTTGGAACCTGACAAGAAAGACCCCCTCACCTACTTCATCTTGCCTTACTCTAGTAAGTGAAATTGGGAACAGTAATTTTTTAGATCAGTCAGGAAGATATAATGAGATTCGTTAAGTACTGTTTTTCTGTATCTGTGTGAATCTATTCATCTGTGTTATTTTTAATATTTCCTATGATTGAAACTCTGGTGTTTATTGTAAATAGATATTTAGTAGTTTTGTGTTCTTTTATTATTTATTATTAAATGTATTTAAACTTCTCAACCTTTAAGAGTACTTGTATTTATTTGGTAACACTATGGCCACTCCTGAAAGCCGTACTGTTTTGTCAACATTGCCATTTGTATTAGTATTAATTTTACTTAGTATAATTAGGTACCCTTGTATGAACCTTAGGGTGGCTGGCTTTGGAGTGTCTGGTGGCAGTAACTACCTTATAGTCTGGGCAAAGGGTAGCAGAGCAAGTAAATCTGTGCCAGCCTTTCCTGTGCGTGTGTGTGTGTGTGTGTGTGTGTGTGTGTGTGTGTGTGTATGTGTGTGTGTGTGTGTGTGTGCAAATCAAATCTCAAAGAGTATGTGTGTCAGCTGGTTGGAGCAGGGATACAGACCACTGATTTCATGGAGAGGGTGGTGGAGGACTTTGCTTGGACACTCGGCTGAGGACTCAACTCTACAGCTGTACCAGTAGGAAGTCTTATTGAGGGCCTGGAGAGAGAGAGAGACAGGGAAACCCAGACACTGGACTGAATGTGTTTCCTGTGGCCTCTTAATGGAAATTGTGCTTGGTGCAGAGAGCTGCACCTGGGAATACTGTGTTTATCTATTTTGTGAGTGAATGTCCCTCTTCTGTATCAGTGGTGAGAATTCAGGTTCCTTGATTACTGGCCCAGAGAAGGGACATCACATATTTATGGCAGTGGTAAGATATTAATTGAACTTCTGTAGCCTGTAGTAAGTTGTCACTGAAGGCATGTGTACCCTCAGCAGCCACAAAATAAACATACAGAGTTTCATTTTCACAACAGTTTTTTTTTTTGTTAATTTAGTTTAGTCAGGGAAAGCAGACAAAGATGTCAGCAGAAGATTATGGCAACTGACAAAGAACCAGTTGGCCAAGGTGTGTGAAGCCAAAGGACTGGTGCATGCCAACCTGACTAAAGAGGGAATGATTTCAGCCTTAGCAGCTCAGACCAGCAACCAGGAGGATAACCAGTCTGGTAATGGGAATTTGCAGCTGCTAGAAACAGGACAGTTCACTTTTTCTGCAGAGGACTTAAACATCCATCTGGAGTTAAAGACACTTGAACTGGAAGCCAAATATTTGGAATTAGAATCAGTACAGAGTGTGGAATTTGGAGGTCAAAGAAAATAAGTGACTGCGACATTGGAGGCTGAAGAAAATGAGAAGCAGCATCAACATGAGAGGGAGATGCTGAGTTTTCGCCAGGGTCATGGAGGTCATGGGGAAGGGAATAACTGAACCCCAGGAGCAATAAAGGTCAGTAAATTTCTTCCACAGTTTACAGAGGCTGATAATTTTGATAGATTTATTCATATATTTGAAAGAGTGTGTAAGCAGTATAATGCTGATCAAGGGCTCTGGGCACAGTTCCTGATCCTCTTACTCCATGGTAAAGCTGTAACTGCTGTTTCCAAATTGTCTGATATTGGTTGTTTAAACTATGATAAAGTAAAGCAATGTTTACTAGAATGATTTAAGTCAACACCTGAAGCTTACAGAAAAAAAAAGTTTTGTGGGCATAGAAGCAAGGCAGATGAAAGTGTATGTGATTATACTGCTGAGTTAAGCACTTATTTTCATAGGTGGGTGAGTTGGTATTGGGTCATCACTTTTGAAGGGCTGGCAGACCTTCTGGTGAGGGAAAAAGCCCTTAGCACTTTGTCTGAAGACATGAGAATCTGGTTGGCAGACTGGGAGTGTAAGTCTGTAGGTGACCTGGGAAAAAAGGGGATCTCTACTTAGCAGGCATCTCATCGCTGCATAAGAATGGGATACCCAGTGCTGCTCATGGATATAAGGGAACCCATGGGTAGCAGCCTAAACCACCCCACCAGAGTCCACCAGTAAGAGGGGAAGCCACTAGTTCAGGTACATGGCCAAGATCAGGGCTAGATTTATTTATTTATTTATTTCACATTTGTTAACCAGGTTGGTCCAGCTGAGTTACAAAAAAAAAAAAAAAAAAAAAAAAACATTTGAGTGTCAATCTCCTCTCCGGTCCAGCTGGTGAATCTGGGAATCTTGAGGTAATGTTACAACTGCCTCATGTACACAGACAACCCTCTCCTCCTCCCAACAAATTCCAACACATGTGAGAGATGCAACCATATAGCCAAACTAGAGGCTAAGCTCTCTCAACTCAGTACTGGCATAACCAGTCAGGAGGAGAAGGAAACCACACTCACTACAATTCCAGTCTCACATAGACCTACCACGACAGCAAACCAAACACATAATCACTCAAAAACATACTCGGAGGCTCTAAATAAAGATCTGCCTAAGCAGCAGAGACCTCCAAAGCAGACACCCAAGCAACCGCTACCCCAAAACAAAACACGTGCAACACATATCTCACAAAGCCAGTGTGCCGAACAGTCACAGCCCTTAAGACTAAACAACACACCTGATACACTTGTAATAGGTGACTCTATCATCAGGCACACTGACGTCCCACTCACCAGGCTGAACAAGGAGAGGGTCACGGTGAGCAGCCTGTCGGGAACTAGGATCCGCCACATAACACAAGCACTCAGGTCACTCCAAGGCAAGTACAAATATGACTCAGTCATTGTCCATGCTGGTGTGAATGACCTGAGACGTACCTCCCTGGACTACATGAAAAGAGACATAGAGGAGATCTCTGAGCATGTAGCCCAGGCCGGTATGACCCTGACCTTGAGTAGCATCTTACCCTCACCAAGAATGATGCCACAATATGAAGACAAGATGATCAATTTCAACAATTGGCTTAAGTACTGGTGTCATTCAAAGGGGATCCAATGCCTGTCAGCTTGGGATGATATGCTCGACAAGCCACGATGCTTCACTAGGGATGGCTTGCACCTGTCACCCCTGGGCTTTCGGATATTGGCAAAGGCTCTTGCTACCCCATAGTGCCTTTTTTAGGCAAGGCTCAAAAGACAAACCCACCTCCATAGGTATCACAAGGGATGAGAAACTAAGAGTAATGCTACTCAACGCCAGAAGTCTAAACCTCAAGATGCACCTCGAAACTCTCCTTAGCATGGAGAACATTGATATCTGTGCAGTAACAGAAACCTGGTTCAGGGCTCCGAGAGCATCCCAGCACTACCAGGTTATACCTCATACCATGCTTTTCGGCCCCAAAACTTGGACCGAACCACAAAAGGAGGGGGAGTATCGATATTCATCAAAGATACCCACACCTCCAGGTTGGTGGCAAAGCACGAAGCATCAGAGACTATCCATGTGCAACTAACAGTGGGTAAAACTGCCTTCCAGTTTATAGCCTGCTACAGACCACCCTCCCAAACCCAGGAACCCTACTCGGCCTTCCTGAGAACACTGGAAAATATGAAGGTCTCTCCAAACACCATTATATTGGGCGACTTCAACTACCCAAACATAGACTGGGAGCATTACTCTAGCTCCAACACCCTAGCCCAAAGGTTCCTAGAATTTATAAACTCAAATGCTATGGAACAACTTGTTACCACTCCCACAAGAGGGGAAAACATACTGGACCTGGTCATCACCAACATGGGGACTCTATGCTCCAGACCAGAAGCATATCCCTCACTGGTAAGATCAGACCATAAACTAATCTCACTGGATATTCACATCCCGACCCCACCCCCTGCCCAGAAAACCACAGTGAAAAACTTCTTTAAAGCAAATTTCACACTCCTCAAAACCCAGGTGGAATCCTTCAAAGCCCCTGGGCCTGTGGAAAATACGTCCCAGACCGCAGAATCCTTTATAAACGCATTCTATGAACACCTTCAGGAATGCATGGATCATGCGATCCCAAATAATACCAAGACCCAATCCTCCAAAGGCAGACGTCCTGTCTGGTGGACCCCAGCCATAAACAAACTATACAATAGAAGGAGGAAGCTACTAAATGATAGAGCAAAATCCCAAAAAGGGAAGGCATCACTGATCAGTATTAGCAAAAAACTAAGGGCACTCATAAAATTGTCTAAGGCCAGCTTCGAGAGAAAAATTGCACAGGACACTAAGGATAATCACAAGGCTTTCTTTAGTTATGTTAGGAACCTGGGTGGTAATTCCCAGATATGCTCAGAATTAGTCCAAAATGACAAAAAATACACCGAACCCACAGACATTGCCAACATCCTAGCTGACAGGTTCAGCGCAAACTTCTCCCCACCAAAAGGGCAAATATCTATCCCAGCAGAGTGCTGCCCCCCTGACATCTCAGATGCTCATGTAAGAGCCGCCCTCTCCAAAGCAAAAAACACAGCATCAATGGGATCAGACGGTGTCCCGGGCTGCATCCTACATGAACTCCAAGAAGAGCTAAACCCAAACATAAAACTATTGTTCAATCTCAGCCGTACTACCGGATATGTGCCCAAAGAGTGGCGTACAGCAACAGTGGTCCCTCTCCATAAAGGTGGTGCCTCAACGGATCCTGGAAACTATCGCCCCATAAGCCTGACTAGCTTGGTCTGCAAAGCTATGGAAAGGATCATCATGGACCTCATAAATAAAGATATTGGGGACCTACAGACACTGGATCCTACCCAGTTCGGCTTTGTTAAGGGCAGATCCTGCCTCTTAAACCTGGTTGATTTCTTTGAAACAGTCACCAAGACCATTGACGAGGGGAAGGTGGTCCACACAGCCTACCTGGACCTCGCAAAAGCCTTCGATACAATACCCCACTCGGGCATTATAGATAAGCTCACCAGCTTAAAAATAAACCCCTATGTCACTAGATGGATTGCAAACTGGCTCAAGGACAGAACCCACATGGTTAGAATTGCTGGAGCCATGTCAGACTCCAAACCAGTTACAAGTGGTGTCCCACAAGGCTCAGTCCTGGGACCTCTCTTGTTCGGTATATATTTCTCGGAGGTACAGGCCAACACGGAAGGACTGTGGCTGACCAAGTTCGCAGATGACTGCAAACTGGGCACCATAATCGACTCTCCAGCCGACACAAGCATCCTCCAAAAGGGCCTCATAGAAACAGACAACTGGTGCCAGAGCCATGGCCTCAAGCTAAATGCCAAAAAGTGTATAGTCATCCCCTTTGGCAAAAACAAAGTGCCCACAAATTACCACATAGGTGGTAATCCATTAAGTACAGAAGAAGTAATTGGGGACCTGGAGACCCAAGTTGATAGCAATCTCTCATTTGACAACCACGTGGCCAAAATGGTTAGAAAAACATTTCATATAGCCCACCTAATCATGAAGGGATTCACATCCAGATCAGGGGAGGTCATCGTGCCTCTTTACTCATCCCTCATCAGGCCCATAATTGAGTACAATGCCCCTTTTGGGATGTACCTTACCAGACACCTGCAGCAACTGGAAAGACCTCAAAAGTACCTCACCAAGAGGATCAAAGGGCTCAAACAGATGCCATATGCTGCCCGGTTAAAGAAACTCCAGCTCTACTCAGTGGCATACCACCTGTTCAGAGGCGATCTGTGCCTGACATATAAAGCCATGTCCAACCCGGAATTAATGGACATGCTGCACCTCAGAAAATCCAAATCCCATCGAGCTACGTGCTTGAGAGACTTGAACCTCAGCACTGAAATAAATAGGACATGCTGGAGGGACAGATTCATAACCCAGAGGCTCCCTTCACTCTGGAATAAAATCCCAGTCCAGGTTAGGCAGAGTCCCTCATTGACTCTCTTCAAGAGGAATCTTGATGAGTGGATGGAAGATCGTAGGTTTACCCCGGGTATCACTTCTGTGTCATTGTTAGACAGAGGCACAGTATACTAACCTCGAAAAAGGGCATAGCAAAATAAATTTAAAATGGGTGGTGAAAGCCAAACACATTCTGGCTAGGCTTATAAATGCCCTAGGGCAGATAGCCTAGTATGAACCTATGAACCTATGAACCTGAGGAGAAAAGCTCCAATAATGTCTACAGCAATAAAAACTAAAAAGAAAAACATTATACATAAGATAAATCAGAGTACAAACTGAAATGCTGGTATACAGAAAAAATTATACTTGTCACATAAAAAAGTGTGAGTACTAAAACTATAAACATACAAACAGTTTAGTCACAGTGCTGAAAAGATAGCATGTTCTAATATTTACAAGAATTAGAAGTAATGCCAAGACACTTCCTAAGGAGAGGTTGTAGAATGTGAATAGACAGAGACATATGGGCGGTTAAGTGGGGGGGGTAATTGCAGTGACAGATCTTAAGCAGGTGATCTCTTAGTGTCTTTTTAACATTGTTGGCATGAGTTATACTTCTTATATGTAATGGGAGTTTGTTCCAGCTATTAGAGACAAAGTATTTATAAAGGTTTTTGCCTATATTTTTACAGGGTTTATAGATCAGTAGTAAGAGTTGGTTGGAACTACTAACAGAATGATTGGGGGTGTAATACGACAGAAGTTTGGAAAGTGATGGGCAGGTAGTGTGGTTATCGAGAAGGTAGGGAGCAGTTTGGAGCTGAGTGAGAGTAAGCTAATGTGAGTAAGTTGTGTAAGTAGACATTTTAAATGTAACCAGTGGGGCCATGTATCATATAGATGTCCACAGAATCAAAGTGAGGAACAAAAGGTGGGGTAGCCAGCAAGTGGGAATAACAGTATGCCAGTGGTAAGTTGTCTAGAGACAACAGGGGTACCAAACTATCACCGGAGTTTATATCATATTTTATTGGATGGAAAACAGGCGACTACTAAGAGAGACAGAGCCTCTGACATAACCATTGTGAAGCCTGCAGTGGTTAAAGAGGAACAGTACTTACTTGGGCAGTCCACTCCAGTCAGAACTTTAGGAGGGACCCCATTCCAAATGCCTTTGGCCAGGGCTCATCTTGACTGGGAGAGTGGAAAAGGAAGCAAGCAAGTAGGTGTGTTTGAGGATATCCCTGCCGATGTCTTGATAGAGAATAATTTTGATAATGCAGTACCTTGTGGGCATTCAGTTACACGCAGTCAGACTTGGAGACAGACATGTGGGTCTGGTAGTCTGGGGGATGACCCAGACAGACCCTATGCTGGGCTGGTGAGGTGGCTATTTTAGGGAGGGAGCTACCCTGCAGCAGTGAGCCTGAAGTGAGACACAGCTGCTGGTAGGTACTGATGTTCCCTTGGACAGAGTGACTGCAAGGGCATGGGTGACTGGTAGTTCCCAGTCTGACAGTGAGGCACAACTGTCAGAGGATACTAAGCTTCCTGTGGAAAGGGAGCTGGAAAGGGTCACAAAGATAGAGTTGAGACAGGCTCAGCTCTCAGACCCTACATTATGAGGCTAGAGAGAGGTAGCTAAGGAGGTGCCTGATTCTTAAGGAAAAGTGGAGTCTGCATACTGGAACAAAGGGTTACTGTGCAGAGAGTGGACCCCTGAGGGAAGGCTAGAGGGTGAGGTAATACAGCAGTTGCTAGTGCCTACAGTCTACTTTCTGGCACTTCTAACCATAGCCCATGACATTCCTTTTGCAGGTCATATTGGCATAAAGCATACCAACAGAAGTATTATGCAGAACTTTTATTGGGTGAGATTGCCAGGGATGTAACAAGGTACTGCAGGACCTGTGACCAGTGTCAAAAAGTAGGCAAATCAGGAGACAAGGTCAAGGCTCATTTGATACATTTGACTGTGATTGAGGAGCCATTTCAGAGGGTAGCTATGGATATTGTGGGGCCTCTGAGTACCCCAAGTTCCACAGGGAAGAAGTATATCCTGGTGGTAGTAGATTATACTACTAGATACCATGAGTCAGTGGCTCTGTCCTCCATTGAGGCAGAGAAGGTTGCAAATGCTTTGTTAGAGATTTTCAACAGGGTAGGTTTCCAGAGAGAAATACTAACTGACAGAGGTGCCAATTTCATGTCAGACCTGCTGGCTTGTCTGTGGGAGAGCTGTGGGGTGATGCACCTAAAGATCAGCCCCTACCACCCCCAGACTAACGGTCTTGTGGAGAGGTTAATCTCTACACTAAAGACCATGCTACAGGCATTTGAAGACCAGTTTAAGAAAGAGTGGGACAAATATTTGCCATATCTGCTGTTTGCATACAGAGAGGTACCCCAGGAATCCACAGGTTTTTCACCCTTCAAGTTGCTGTATGGGCATAGGGTGATGGGGCCTTTAGCTTTGATTTGAGGACTCTGTTGTCGCATAGGTTCATAGGTTAGGTTCATAGGTTAGTACCAGGCTAACTGCCACTTTATGCTTTGTGAGACTCAAACCCTGCACCTCGTGTTTGTAAGGCAAACACCTTAACCATTAGGCCACCCTCCCAACTATAAATATATATATATATATATATATATATATATATATATATAGGTTCATATGTCCTAAACCTCAGGAAAAGGCTTAGGGAGCTTATGGGTTTGGTCCAGGAGCACCTGACAGGAGCCCAACAGCAGAAAAAGGTCTGGTATGACAGGAATGCTTGAGCCCAAAAGTATACTGTGGGACTGCAGATTATGGTTCTCATTCCTGTCAGACACAATAAGCTGCAGGCAGCTTGGGAAAGACCCTTCAAAGTGGTAAGGAAGGTCGGTGATGTTATCTACATGGAAAACCTGCTAGGTAGGAAGCAGGGGCAAAAACTGTACCATGTTAACATGGTGAAGCCTTACTGTGATAGGGTGGTTCATGCGCTATTTCCAGTTGGTGGCAGGAGGAGTCTGACAGGGATCTATGGCTACATTGAGCCAGACAGCAAAATGGCAAGTTATTAAGGTGGAGCCTAAGTTGCAGGCATACAATATGACAGTGCAGGACTGGAGTGAGGTCAGCAGTGCCAATGCAGATGGGCTGTCAAGACAGGGCATGGGTTAATGTGTTCCCAGACAGGCTCATGTCACTCAAGCCATGTTTCTCCAGGGTCACTTGAGAAACTAGCTTGAGTCATCAAAGGGGGGGGTGACAATATAAGGTATTGCCTGCTATGCCAGGAGAAGTAGAGCAGTAGATGTATAACATATGCCAGCATAGCTAGCTGGAGTTTTGTAAAGAAGTATATGTCATTTCTATATCAAACAGATTTATACAGATGCTTGTGTTGAAAGATGTACTTGTAAAGCTGCTTCTGTTAAAAATGTACAAATAGTGTGTCCTGCTTGACAGAAAATAAATGTGCATGTATGTCAGACTGTACTATTGTAAGTGATTAAATGTATATATTGCAACAGAGGATACTGGAAGAGAAGAAGTTAAGTTCAGCCCCAGCTAACTTTTAAAAAAAATATTCTGAAATTAAATTATTTAATTTAGGCCATAAAGATTGTATCTTACAGTTCTGATTGCAACCAAAGACAAAACATCTGTAAAAACAAGGACTAGGAATCCTGCTGTATTTCCATTAGCAGTGAACTAATTACTAGCATGGAAGGGTGGAAATGCTGAAATGGTTTTATGGCTTCCAGATGCTACAACATATCTTAGAAAAGCTCTATCTATGTGTATGGTAACACATATGTGCACAGTTCTGGTTCAGTTTCTAGTAAAGGGGGGTAGTATGGGAACCAGAAGTCAGATGACCAGATTTATATGATGTCATTCTGTAATCCAGCACTGAAATGATGTTTTAATATGGATCATGCTAAAGTCTCAGCCGGCCTTAGGCATAGGCCAACTAGGCAGCCGCCTAGGGCACCGGTCTAGCAGGGGCACTTTTCCAGTATTTATTTGGTGTAGGTAGACCAGGATGGGGCAACAGGTAATGTGTTGGGGGGAGCCTTGGAGCCCTTTTGCCTAGGGCACCAGTTGACCTGGGGCCGCTCCTGTGTAGTCTGTTTTTGAAACATGACGGGAAAGACCTCTCACCTATATCACCTACATCATCTTGCCTTGCTCTAGTAAGTGAACTAGGGAATAGTAATTCTTTAGATCAGCCAGGAACATATAGTGAAATTAGTTAAGTACTGTTTTTCTCTATCTGTGTGATTGTAATCATCTGTGTTATTTTTAACATTTGCTGTGATTGAAACGTTTTTCATTGTGGCTGGTCTTTTAGAGAATATTTTAACCTTTGAGAGTAATTATATATATTTGTTGACACTGTAGCTATTCCTAAATATTTTACTATACAAGAATATTTAGCAATTTAGATACCTAAGTCTACCTGGAAGCTCCTCCCGGGACATGCTTGCTGTCCCCGAAACAGTAGTACCACTGTCAAGGACATGCTGTTGTGTACTTTCCTGGGAGTTGTCTAGATCCATGACAGTGGACAGGAACTCTTCATTTACTGTTAGTGGTGGCTCTGTTGCAGGCACTGGTAGCCATCCAATCAAGGGCCACTGCAGCTGCTCTTCTCCATGCAGATGAGATCATTTCATTGGCCCTGTGGTGCACCTGAACATATGTCCTGCTGTAGCCACCTACTGCATTCACATCTGCAACTATCTTCTGCAAATTTGCATTTTGCCTGACATATCTCCATGTCCCCTCTCAATCAGAAAGGCACCATGTTGGCTAAAAGCTTCCACAATTACCTGATTCTCAGAGGCACTGAAGGGTGGGGGGTTGAGGATTGAGACACCTGGGTGCCATAGTCCTAGGTGACCTAAAACACAACAGAATGATAGTACACATAAGTATCACATAACTAAAAAATCCTGTTCCCAGATAAAACAGAAAAGTTAACATTTCACTATTACCAGCTGGAGAAATATAAAACAGTCTAGATATTTCAAATATGAACAATAGGAACTGTGCGGGTGTAACATATTACATTCACACACAAAGCAAGGCTGAATGTAAAACAAGGGAGAGTAATGATAGCAACATATCCTTGTTTGTGCCAAAATAGAAATACAGTTTTACTCCCCCACCCCCAAAAGAACAGGCAAATGACACATTTTGCTAACAAATCATCAGTGACATGCTAAAGATGGTATCAAATGAACTGGCCCTGAAACATGTACAGAGATTTCACTCAGAGCATTCCATTTTAAGCTATTGCTAATCATGTATATCTGTGAAATGCCCTGAAAAGCATGCCCATGCCATCAGCACATTTCTAAGTAATGCAAACAGATAACAGTAGCATTTTCTAAGTAATATATATAAGTATTAAGCAGATTTTTCTTAATGATATTTCAGCATATGCAGTTTAAAGTGAAAATGCACTCATACCTTCTCAAGTTCAGTAGTCTTCTATGCAGATATATCCCAAAGTAATAGCCTTTTCTGTATTTTCCACATAAACAAGTCTCCTGACCTTCAGGTTCCCTAGCTACACGGTTGCCTTTTTATGGTGTAGATTCAGGGTTGTAAACACAGTGAAAATGCAAATTAGGTGTGAACTCATTAGAACTGCTGAATCCCAAATACTTGGCTCTGTGTATCAGATGTAAACATAGTGCAGGCACTCCCTGAATGTTTGTTGCTAATGGATTGCAACTGTGAATGATTACTAGTAGAGAAAAAGAAAACACAACAGCAATGCAGACTGCCTTACCTTCAGTGGGTGTGTCAGATTAGACTTACAAAGTGTATAGAAGTAATTTTATCAGGGTTGGAAATGTAAGTAAGCAGCACACAATTCACAGGTTCTGTTGATTAACATCCAACCCCCCCCCCTTCATTTGTTGACAACTGTATATTATTGCCATTTAATATCCTCACACAATTTAAGGACAATGATATAAAATGCCTTAGAGACTGCATGTCTCAGATTACTGGTCAGTTAAGACAAGCATGATTAACAAATACAGAGAGGTAAGATGGAGCTGCATTTTTGCAAGCAATAGTCATAAATGGTTGTGTGATCATTCAGTGCACTACATCTGAAATGAATACATGTACAAATAACTGTTATGTGGTTTCTTAGTACTGTGGATGATATTGCAGTTGGTTTCCCTTTTGCAAAGGTCTTTGTGTGGCAAAGAAAAATAAGGCACCCTTACAGTGTTCTGAAGGTTCAATGAAGTAATAGTTCAATTCCAGACCTATGTAGGAATATTTCATGTATACTAGCAAACATTTTGTAGTGTTTATTTTACATATTGCTTTTCTTCATTTCAACTACTTTTCCCTTATATTATTTTTTTGGCCAGTGTTTGCATGGTGTGCAGCCTTGTGCAAACAAGGGAAACGGTGAAAATGAATGTCAGATGTGGCTGCGCTTATCTTATTTGCACAATACTTAGTGCACGAACCTGGACTAGTGGCCCACACAGGAAGTAGACAGAACACCTGCAGACAGGGTGTCTGTAAAAGTGCGAAGGTCAAAAAAGATACATTGTTGCAATTTTTGCTCTGGCATTGTGTGGTGGTTAGCAAGATTCCCTAACCCCTGCAGCCATCAAACACCTGAAGACAGGACACAGATAGTCAATCATTGAAAATGGCTACATTCAATTAAATCTGTTTGGCACTGTGCAAACATACTACGTGGTATTGCACTGCAGTTAACACAGAGAACTTAAGAATGAGTATGAAATTATGCAACTGTCGTGTAACTAGTTCTGTGGCAGAGCTGTATGTGGCAGGCTAGAATACATATGGTTCTGGGTTCTAGTACAAAGTGTATGACCTATTTTTACTGTTGTGACAGCAATGTTTGTCTTTTTGGCTTTTCTCGGTTAGGGGTCGCCACGGGGGAACTCCGGTTCACTAATATTTGGCAGTAGATTTTTTTTATGGTGCCTAGTTGCCAGCCCAACACCCAACCTTCAATGAAGGCACGCCCATTCACGCATGTCTTTTGAATGCCACTCGACCACAGGGAGGACATGCAGACTCCACACAAAAGGCACTCCAGCCAAGAATCAAACAGGAGAATCTCTTGCTATGAGGCAACAATGCTACCGCTACACCAACGTGGCTAGTGCAATATGCAAGTGCTATTTCACCATTCTTGTGGCAACAATTGTAAGTGTAGGGCTGCCATATACATGGTCCTGGGTTGTAATACAGGATATTCCACATATTTTTACTGTTGTTCCATTTCCCATTATATTCACTGTCACTTATAACACTTTAGATAGTGGAGATGATATGAATTATATGTATGAGGGATAAGACACCCTTATTGTATTTTCAGATGTATGATGAGGGTATACGGTCTACTGTGTTTCTGTAAGTATGATTCTGCTATCTGGGCTTGGAAGGCCTTCACAATTAAATAAGACACATATGCAACTGGATCTATATACAAGAACCTTGTCAGGTCACACACATGCATGTGTAAGACCTCAAACTGTCACCTGTATTTATGAATGATTCCTGACTATGTGTGAGCAGCACTTCTTCTGTGGCAAAGATGGAAAATCACCTTTGTGGACGAAGATATTTTACCTCTTATGCCTAGGTTTGAATCCCACACTTTAAAAATCAATTTTACCAGTGTATAAAGCCAAAAAATGTGTCATGTCATGACATTTATGTTCCCAATGCATGTCTACAAACTTAACTCAACTAAGATGTACCTTTCAATTTTCAATCTATATTTCCAAGCTATGACAGCAAACTCCCCTCAAACTAACGTAAAGTGTCAGATTATCAAATAGGAAGTATTTTGCCTAATTGTAGTATTTTGGCCTGTTGAACTTGCCATATGGGTGGACGCGTGGTGTTGGCTGCAGGTTTCTTGTTTTCTGCTGTTGGCTCCTGTTTTTGAGAGTTTTCGGTATTCTTTCAAGATAATCGCTGATTTGGTCCTTCTTCCTCCATTTTTATACCAGCATTATTTAAGAATCTAAATTCTTGTGACCTTATGTGGGTGTTTACATTACTGACTTTAGTCTCCAATTTAATGGCTATACAGTGTTTGTGACGACATCATCTGGCTTTTAGCAGGTTCGCATTTTTTCAATTGTGGAGCAATATCTGTTGATGGATGCTATATAAATGGTCTACAGTGAAGAGTTAACAACTGATGCGGCGCTATTGAAGTTCAAACAGGCCTGTACTTCTTATTTTTATATTTTTTGCATTGATATGTTGGCATTTTCTATGGTGTATTAGCAGGCTCGCATTTTTTATTGACTGTTGAACAGTATTTGCTAAGAAAAGTTTAGTCTTGTTTATACTGGCCATTTCAGCACCTTGATTTGTGACACTCCTTGGGATGGGTTGGTACTTTGTGGAACTTTATCATTTCATATATTGTGTGCTCAGTTATATTATCAAGCTATTTTGGCCAGAGGAGTCATATGAATACAACAGTCATATAGTGTTTTGAACTGTGAGAGATTTGGGGTCTAGCTCATGTTTTGTTGAACTCTCTCACTTGTATACCATCAAGCCGCTTTAGTCAGAGATGCTGTTTGAATATAACAGTTAACATTTTGGCAATGACGATCTTTGCAGTTATACACTTCTGAATTTTGAAGTGTGATATCATCTTCGTGAACTAATTCCAATGTATGGATATATGTGGCAAGGTCTATAGCTACAATGGATCCAGCTATGTCTTGGTGAATTTCATCACTGATTTATGCTGTATGGTCTGAATATATTGGACTTTGGGGCAGTGACATTTTTTGGGATCATAGATATAAATACATATGTGGAATTATATGTTGCAGGCTAAAATTTTGAATGCCTATCAACTTTGCAGAAATATCTATTGAGTTTTTCAGGTAACAGGGTAGAGTTTTATAGATCAATCTCATATGGTTATACATGCAATTTCATGTTAGGTGTGTTTCAAAATTATGTACCTGCATTAGTTTATGTTTGATGCCTATACATAGGTTCATAGGTTCATACTAGGCTATCTGCCCTAAGGCATTTATAAGCCTAGCCAGAGTGTGTTTGGCTTTCGCCACCCATTTTAAATGAATTTTGCTATGCCTTTTTTTGAGTTTAGTATACTGTGCCTCTGTCTAACAGTGACACAGAAGTGATAGCCGGGGTAAACCTACGATCTCCCATCCACTCATCAAGATTCCTCTTGAAGAGAGTCAATGTGGGACTCTGCCTAACCTGGACTGGGATTTTATTCCAGAGTGAAGGGAGCCTCTGGGTTATGAATCTGTCCCTCCAGCATGTCCTATTTATTTCAGTGCTGAGGTTCAAGCCTCTCGAGCGCGTAGCTTGATGGGATTTGGATTTTCTGAGGTGCAGCATGTCCATTAATTCCGGGTTGGACATGGCTTTATACGTCAGGCACAGATCGCCTCTGAGCAGGCGGTATGCCACTGAGTAGAGCTGGAGTTTCTTTAACCGGGCAGCATATGGCATCTGTTTGAGCCCTTTGATCCTCTTGGTGAGGTACTTTTGGGGTCTTTCCAGTTGCTGCAGGTGTCTGGTAAGGTACATCCCAAAAGGGGCATTGTACTCAATTATGGAGGTGTCTGGTAAGGTACATCCCAAAAGGGGCATTGTACTCAATTATGGGCCTGATGAGGGATGAGTAAAGAGGTACGATGACCTCCCCTGATCTAGATGTGAATCCCTTCATGATTAGGTGGGCTATATAAAATGTTTTTCTAACCACTTTGGCCACGTGGTTGTCAAATGAGAGATTGCTATCAGCTTTGGTCCCCAGGTCCCTAATGACTTCTTCTGTACTTAATGGATTACCACCTATGTGGTAATTTGTGGGCACTTTGTTTTTGCCAAAGGGGATGACTATACACTTTTTGGCGTTTAGCTTGAGGCCATGGCTCTGGCACCAGTTGTCTGTTTCTATGAGGCCCTTTTGGAGGATGCTTGTGTCGGCTGGAGAGTTGATTATGGTGCCCAGTTTGCAGTCATCTGCGAACTTGGTCAGCCACAGTCCTTCCGTGTTGGCCTGTACCGCCGAGAAATATATACCGAACAAGAGAGGTCCCAGGACTGAGCCTTGTGGGATGCCACGTAACTGGTTTGGAATCTGACATGGCTCCAGCAACTCTAACCATGTGGGTTCTGTCCTTGAGCCAGTTTGCAACCCATCTAGTGACATAGGGGTTTATATTTAAGCTGGTGAGCTTATCTATAATGCCCAAGTGGGGTATTGTATCTAAGGCTTTTGCGAGGTCCAGGTAGGCTGTGTGGACCACCTTCCCCTCGGCAATGGCCTTGGTGACTGTTTCAAAGAAATTGACCAGGTTTAAGAGGCAGGATCTTCCCTTACCAAAGCCAAACTGGGTAGGATCCAGTGTCTGTAGGTCCCCAATATCTTTATTTATGAGGTCCATGATGATCCTTTCCATAGCTTTGCAGACCAAGCTAGTCAGGCTTATGGGGCGATAGTTTCCAGGATCCGTTGAGGCACCACCTTTGTGGAGAGGGACCACTGTTGCTGTACGCCACTCTTTGGGTACATATCCTGTAGTAAGGCTAAGATTGAACAGTAGTTTTATGTTTGGGTTTAGCTCTTCTTGGAGTTCATGTAGGACGAGCCGGGACACCATCTGGTCCCATTGATGCTGTGTTTTTGCTTTGGAGAGGGCGGCTCTTACCTGACCATCTGAGATGTCAGGGGGGCAGCACTCTGTTGGGATAGATATTTGCCCTTTTGGTGGGGAGAGGGGGGAGAAGTTTGCACTGAACCTGTAAGCTAGGATGTTGGCAATGTCTGTGGGCTCGGTGTATTTATTGTCATTTTGGACTAATTCTGAGCATATCTGGGAATTCCCACCCAGGTTCCTAACATAACTAAAGAAAGCCTTGTGATTATCCTTAGTGTCCTGTGCAATTTTTCTCTCGAAGCTGGCCTTAGACGATTTTATGAGTGCCCTTAGTTTTTTGCTAATACTGATCAGAGATGCCTTCCCTTTTTGGGATTTTGCTCTATCATGTAGTAGCTTCCTCCTTCTATTGTATAGTTTGTTTATGGCTGAGGTCCACCAGACAGGACGCCTGCCTTTGGAGGATTGGGTCTTGGTTTTATTTGGGATTGCATGATCCATGCATTCCTGAAGGTGTTCATAGAATGCGTTTATAAAGGATTCTGCGGTCTGGGCCGTATTTTCACAGGCCGGGGCTTTGAAGGATTTCCTCGGTTTTGAGGCGTGTGAAATTTGCTTTAGAGAAGTTTTTCACTGTGGTTTTCTGGGCAGGGGTGGGGTCGGGATGTGAATATCCAGTGAGATTAGTTTATGGTCTGATCTTACCAGTGAGGGATACACTTCTGGTCTGGAGCATAGTGTCCCCATGTTGGTGATGATCAGGTCCAGTATGTTTTTCCTCTTGTGGGAGTGGTAACAAGTTGTTCCATAGCATTTGAGTTTATAAATTCTAGGAACCTTTGGGCTAGGGTGTTGGAGCTAGAGTAATGCTCCCAGTCTATGTTTGGGTAGTTGAAGTCACCCAATATAATGGTGTTTGGAGAGACCTTCATATTTTCCAGTATTCTCAGGAAGGCCAAGTGGGGTTCCTGTGTTTGGGAGGGTGGTCTGTAGCAGGCTATAAACTGAAAGGCAGTTTTACCCACAGTTAGTTGCACATGGATAGTCTCTGATACTTCGTGCTGTGCCACCAACCTGGAGGTGTGGGTATCTTTGACGAATATTGATACTCCCCCTCCTTTTGTGGTTCAGTCCAAGTTTTGGGGCCAAAAAGCATGGTATGAGGTATAACTTGGTAGTGCTGGGGTGCTCTCGGGAGCCTTGAACCAGGTTTCTATTACTGCACAGATATCGATGTTCTCCATGCTAAGGAGAGTTTTGAGTGCGTGCATCTTGAGGTTTAGACTTCTGGCGTTGAGTAGCATTACTCTTAGTTTCTTATCCCTTGTGATACCTATGGAGGTTGGGTTTGTCTTTTGAGCCTTGCCTAAAAAAGGCACTATGGGGGTAGCAAGAGGCTTTGCCAATATCCGAAAGCCCAGGGGTGACAGGTGCAAGCCGTCCCTAGCGAAGCGTCGTGGCTTGTCGAGCATGTCATCCCAGGCTGACAGGCATTGGATCCCCTTTGAATGACACCAACACTTAAGCCAATTGTTGAAATTGATCATCTTGTCTTCATATTGTGGCATCATTCTTGGTGAGGGTAAGATGATACTCAAGGTCAGGGTCATACCGGCCTGGGCTACATGCTCAGAGAGCTCCTCTATGTCTCTTTTCATGTAGTCCAGGGAGATACGTCTCAGGTCATTCACACCAGCATGGACAATGACTGAGTCATATTTGTACTTGCCTTGGAGTGACCTGAGTGCTTGTGTTATGTGGCGGATCCTAGCGCCGACAGGCAGCTCACCGTGACCTTCTCCTTGTTCAGCCTGGTGAGCGGGACGTCAGTGTGCCTGACGATAGTCACCTATTACAAGTGTATCAGGTGTGTTGTTTAGCCTTAAGGGCTGTGACTGTTCGGCACACTGGCTTTGTGAGCTATGTGTTGCACGTGTTTTGTTTTGGGGTAGCAGTTGCTTGGGTGTCTGCTTTGGAGGTCTCTGCTGCTTAGGCAGATTTTTATTTAGAGCCTCCGAGTATGTTTTTGTGTGTTTATGTGTTTGGTTTGTTGTCGTGGTAGGTCTATGTGAGACTGGAATTGTTGTGAGTGTGTTTTCCTTCTCCTCCTGACTGGTTACGCCAGTACTGAGTTGAGAGAGCTTAGCCTCCAGTTTGGCTATATGGTTGCATCTCTCACATGTGTTGGAATTTGTTGGGAGGAGGAGAGGGTTGTCTGTGTACATGAGGCAGTTGTAACATTGCCTCAAGATTCCCAGATTCACCAGCTGGACCGGGGAGGAGATTGACAACTGACCTTTGGACATGCTAGAATAGTATTGGGAATTCCTTTATAATTGAAAAAAAGGGCCAATGGGGAACAAGGTACTCAAGGGGAGTTTGTGAGGGTGTACATCCTCATATATCACTATATCACTAATAATATCTATGTGAAATAGTACTATTGTGAATATTCAACAACCATTAGGGTTTTCAGCGGCTGTTTAATTAGCCCGTTTGGCTCTATACATGTATTTATATACTATTTGACTTTTTAAAATGTGTGTATAATTTTTGGATATATTACTTGATTTCTGTGATGCATGTATTTTGATGTTAGACCTGCTGTATTAGGAAAGGATTATTAGTTGGTTGGGGCACTTATTTGATTATATCAATCACCCATCCTAAACATTTTTTCAGCTGCCTGTGGGTTAAATTTGCTAGGGTGATTTTTGACATTTGTGAACTTTACAATGGATTTCATGACCATTTTAAAGGGTTTGTCCACTGATAAAGATGATATTCAAGTTTTTGGGATGGGTACAGCTCTGGAATCTACTAGATGCAATGATCCTAACCCAGAGTTACAATGTTCTCAGACATTTGTTAAACTTTTAAAGTCTATGAAGAATCTTAGATCTAATGTTTGCCACTTAAAACTTTTTAAGGCTTACAAATTAAAAGGTATCACACCTAGGGGGTTGTGCATTCATACATAACCACTGGTAGGTCAGGCTGATGAAACAATTGCAGCAGAATGGGGGGAGGCACAACAATCTGCCTCCATGCATTTTGTGGAGATTTTACATTCCTTCTATGAATGAAGGGTAGTTTGCTGTACATCAGAAGTCACTGGTGTCTGTGATGAAGCCAAACAATTTGATGATCAACCTATGTATAGATCTTGTTTTCAGAAGTTAACTACAGATCTACTTGAATTTGAAAAACAGCTTAAAGATAGAAAATTTCGCAAATTTAATAGGGATGTAAAAGATTATAATCAGGGCAAACCATATGACCATCATAAAAGTGTTAAGTTTTTTAGGCAGGATTCTAGTAACACTGGGCAAAAGAGGAAAAGAAAGAAATCTATTTTGAAAAAAAACTATCAGTGATATGTCTGGGGAAGATTCCTCCTCTTATATGGACACCAAAAATGAGAATAAACAGGAGTCACCGGCTCATAAGAGACGCAATCCAACTAACCCTTCAAGCCTAGACCAACACAATACAACCAACCCTTTAGGGCCAGAAGAAGGGGTGGCAGGAAACATAGACCAGGCTGCCACATTAGAAACATGGTTACACCTTCTAGTGCCTTCGTAGAGAATAATTGTAATGTACACAATTTCTCTTCTGCAGTTTTATCTGATGTGGAAATACAATTACTAAATAAAGGCCTTAGCTATGTCCCTGGTTTTGTAGTATCTGAAGATACTTTTGCTGATGATGTTTCTTTTTGAAGAATGTTAAATCTTAAATTGCATTTTGATAATATAGAACAAATATCTGATATTTTTCAACAATGTGTTCTCAAAACATCTACATTTTGGTCTTGAACCACGTACTCAGTTATTCTCAAATAATTTGAGTATGTCAGAAGTTCAAGCTTTAGACAATCTTCATAAAAATAAGAATCTAGTCATCATTTCTGCTGATAAAGCAGGGGCAGTTGTGGTTAGGGATTGGTCCATGTATTTGGCAGAGGCTGAAAGACAATTGTTTGATGGTAGGTTTTATACCAAAATGGCTTTTCATCTGACCAACAAGTTCCAGAAGGAGATTGATGAGTTTTTACAATCAGCTGTCAGTGAGGGCATCATTAACAAAAAAAAAACTTTGAATCACTTAACTGTGCAGGACCCCATACCACAACAGTTATGTTTACTTCCAAAAATGCACAAGGATCCCAGACAACTATGGGAAGGCCCATTGTGTCGTGTAATGGTTCTTTAACAGAACTATTATTGTCTTTTCTTAGCATCTATCTTAAACCATTGTTACAGGCAGTCAGGGCTAGAATCCAGGATACTATAGGTTCATAGGTTCATAGGTTCATACTAGGCTATCTGCCCTGGGGCAATTATAAGCCTAGCCCGATTCTGTATGGCTTACGCCACCCCTTGATTTGAGTATACTGTGCCCTTTTTAAGGTTTAGTTTACTGTGCCTCTGTCTAATAGTGACACGGGAGTAATCCCTGGGACAAACCTACGATCCCCCATCCACTTATCGAGATTCTTCTTGAAGAGATTCAGTGAGGTGCTCTGCCTCACATGAACTGGAATTCTATTCCAGAGTGAAGGGAGCCTCTGGGTTATGAACCTGTCCCTCCAGCAAGTTCTATTTATTTCTGTGCTGAGGTTCAAGTTCCTCGAGCGTGTGGCTCTAAGGGATTTAGATATACTGAGGTGGAGCATGTCCATTAATTCTGGATTTGACATAGCTTTGTATGTCAGGCATAGATCGCCTCGAAGTAGGCGGTATGCAACTGAGTAGAGCTGGAGTTTTTTTAACCAAGCAGTATATGGCATCTGTTTGAGACCCTTGATCCTCTTGGTGAGATACTTTTGGGGTCTTTCTAATTGCTGCAGGTGTCAGGTAAGGTACATCCCAAAAGGGGCATTGTATTCTATGATGGGCCTGATGAGGGATGAATAAACGGCACGATTACCTCTCTTGATCTAGATGTGAAACCCTTTGTGATGAGGTGGGCTATGTAGAAGGTCTTTCTAACCACTTTGGCAATGTGGTTTTCAAAGGAGAGATTGCTATCAACTTGGGTCCCCAGATCCCTAATAACTTTCTCTGTACTTAATGGGTTTCCGCCTATGTGGTAATTTGTGGGCACATTGTTTTTGCCAAAGGGTATGACTATACATTTTTTGGTATTTAGCTTTAAACCATGGCACTGGCACCAGTTATCTGTCTCTGTGAGACCTTTTTGAAGGATGTTTGTGTCAGCTGGAGAGTTGATTATGGCGCCCAGTTTGCAGTCGTCTGCGAACTTGGTGAGCCATAGTCCTCCCATGTTTGCCTATACCTCGGAAAAGTATATACCGAACAAGAGTGGTCCCAGGACAGAACCCTGTGGGACGCCGCTTGTGACTGGTTTCGTGTCTGACATGGCTCCAGCAACTCTCACTCTGTGGGTTCTGTCTTTGAGCCAGTTTGCGACCCATCTTGTGACATAGGGGTTTATATTTAAGCTGGATAGCTTATCTATGATGCCCGAGTGGGGTATTGTGTCAAATGCCTTTGCAAGGTCCAGATAGGCTGTGTGGACTACCTTCCCTTCATCTATGGCTTTGGTGACTGTTTCAAAGAAGTCAACCAGGTTCAAAAGGCAGGATCTGCCCTTGACAAAGCCTAACTGGGTAGGATCTAGTGTCTGTAGGTCCCCAATGTCTTTGTTTATGAGCTCCATGATGATCCTCTCCATAGCCTTGCAGACTAAGCTAGTCAGGCTTATGGGGCGATAGTTTCCAGGGTCCGTAGAGGCTCCACCTTTGTGGAGTGGGACCACTGTTGCTGTACGCCATTCTGTGGGCACATATCCTGTAGTGAGGCTGAGATTGTATAGCTGTTTTATTTGAGGGATTAGTTCCTCTTGTAGTTCATGTAGGATGCAACCTGGGACGCCATCTGGTCCCATGGAAGCAGTGTTTTTTGCTTTGGAGAGGGCAGCCTTCACCTGAGCATCTGAGATGTTTGGGAGGCAGCCCTCTGCTGGGATAGATACTCGCTCTTTTGGGGGAGAGGGGGTGCAGAAGTTTGCACTGAACCTGTCTGCCAGGATATTGGCTATGTCTGTGGGTTCAGTGTATTTTTTGTCATTTAGAATCAACTCAGAACAAGTCTGGGAGTTGCATCCCAGGTTTCTAACATAACTGAAAAAAGCCTTATGATTGTCTTTGGTGTCCTGTGCAATTTTTCTTTCGAAGCTGGCCTTGGAGGATTTTATGAGGGATCGTAATTTTTTGCTAGTACTGATCAGAGATGCCTTCCCTATTAGGGATTTTGCTCTATCATGTAGTAGCTTCCTCCTTCTGTTGTACAGTTTATTTATGGCAGGGGTCCACCGGACTGGATGCCTGCCTTTGGATGACTGGGTCTTGGTTTTGTTTGGGATAGCATGATCCATGCATTCCTGGAGATGTCCGTAGAATGCATTTATATAGGATTCTGCAGTTTGGGCTGTAGTTTCCACTGGTCCTGGGGCCTTGAAGGATTCCACTTCGGTTTTGAGAAGTGAGAAGTTCGCTTTTGAGAAGTTTTTCACTGTGGTTTTCTGGGCAGGGGGTGGGGTTGGGATGTGGACATCCAGTGAAATTAATTTATGGTCTGATCTTACCAATGAGGGATATACTTCTGGTGTGGAGCATAGAGTCCCCATGTTGGTAATGATCAGGTCTAGTATGTTGTCCCCTCTTGTGGGAGTGTTGACTAGTTGTTCCATAGCATTTGAGTTTATAATTTCCAGGAATCTTTGGGCTAAGGTGCTGGGGCTTGAGTAGTGCTTCCAGTCAATGTTTGGGTAGTTGAAGTCGCCCAATATAATGGTGTTCGGAGAGATCTTCATGTACTCCAATGTTTTCAGGAAAGCCGAATGGGATTCCTGACTTTGAGAGGGTGGTCTGTAGGATGCTATAAACTGAAAAGCAGTCTTGCCCACTGTTAGTTGCACATGGATGGTCTCCAATACTTCGTGCAATGCCACTAACCTGGAGGTGTGGATATCCTTGATAAATATGGAAACCCCCCCTCCTTTTGTGGTTCGGTCCGGGTTTGGGGGCTGAAAAGCATGATATGAGGTATAGCCTGGTAGTGCTGGGGTGCTGTCTGGAGCCTTGAACCAGGTTTCTGTCACTGCACAGATATCGATGTTCTCCATACTGAGGAGAGCTTGAGTGTGCATCTTGAGGTTAAGACTTCTGGCGTTTAGCAGCATTACCTTTAGTTTCTTGTTCCTTGTGCTGTCTATGGGGGTGGGTTTGACTTTTGAGCCTTGCCTAAAAAAGGCACTATGGGGGTGGCAAGAGCCTTTGCCAATATCCAAAAGCCCAGTGGTGACAGGTGCAAGCCGTCCCTAGAGAAACAACGTGGCTTGTCGAGCATGTCATCCCAGGCTGACAGACACTGGATCCCCTTTGAATGACACCAAAATTTTAGCCAATTGTTAAAATTGATCATTTTGTCTTTGTACTGTGGCATCATTCTAGGTGAGGGTAAGATGCTGCTCAAGGTCAGGGTCATACCAGCCTGGGCTACATGATCAGAGAGCTCCTCTATGTCTCTTTTCATGTAGTCCAGGGAGGTACGTCTCAGGTCATTCACACCAGCATGTACAATGACTGAGTCATATTTGTATTTGCTTTGGAGTGACCTGAGTGCTTGCGTTATGTGGCGGATCCTAGTGCCTGACAGGCAGCTCACTGTGACCTTCTCTTTATTCAGCCTGGTGAGCGGGACGTCAGTGTGTTTGACAATAGAGTCACCTATAACAAGAGTGTCAGGTGTGTTATTCAGCCTTAAGGGCTGTGGCTGCTTGGCACACTGACTTTGTGGGTTATGTGTTGTGTATGTTTTGTTTTGAGGTAGCGTTTGCTTGGATGTCTGCTTTGGAGGTCTCTGTTGCTTAGGTAGATTTTTATTTTATTACAGAATTTCTAAATATAATTTCAGAGATGCAGCTTGGACAATGTGTACTTTAGATGTTACTTCTTTGTACAATAGCTTAAGGAATTTAAAAGCTGGTTGGCATAACATTCTTAATAAAAAAGAAAGACCTTGGATTATCAAATTGGTAGGTCTTTTCTCCCCTAGATTGAATGAGCATCTTTAAATATTTTTTAATTAATTAAAGGGATGGGTGGACCTAATCTTCTTGATTGGATTATCTCTAAATATATACATATGATTGTGTTTTATATTTTGTTTGAACACACTGAGGAAGGCCAAGGGCTCCATTTCACCACTTTCCTATCTACATTCATTTAATATCTATAATTGGGTCAAAAAATAGAATCATACAACACACACAAGTACCAGAAAAAGCAATGGTTCCCTTCATTTTTAGTTTGGCATCATTCACCAATGCCAAGAGATGGTGGGCGGCCCTACACTGCTGTGGTTACCTCCATGCAATGTGGCTTAAACCCACTGTACTATGCCAACACACAGCAACACATGTACTATAAAGAATTAATGTCATTGCATTATCACTGTTTATTTAAAAGTATTATACACCTGATTTGATCCCATTATCATCTGGGCTCAAAAAGAATTGTGTCAATGCATTTGCACCTGTTGCCATAAAGTCAGCTAAGCAGCAGGTGTGTTTCATTGACTCAGTACTAACTCTCAAAATTTTAGCAATGCAGCTCATGTTTGCACACTGCTTAACTATGCACACACAGGAAAAGTAATGAAGGTCCGTATCTCGCATACACAAACACGTTGCCAACCATCGCACAAACATGCTACTTGCTGCTGCACTATGCAAAGTCACTATTAGCATCTACTAGTGCAGTTTATACAGTTACTCTTTATGCCATGAAACAGCTGAAAACAACAAACTGAAGGCCCTAACAATATGTCATATTTACAATGCAGTAATGTGTCTCCCCCCCTCTCCATGCACTGCAACCCTGGTCTCTCAGTACTCGTTCACAAATATATCAACTACACTACATTAATGAACAAATGTTGTGTGATATGCAATGCACATCAATCTGGTAACATGCAGAACTAGAACTATCTTCAGAGATGAACATGCCTACACAAATATCAGCTGACGTGGGAAACTATTAGCCCATAAGCCTAACCAGCTTTATCTGAAAGGTTATGGAAAGAATCATCATGGACCACAAGCACATAGGCAACCATCAAAGCTCTTGACCCGACCCAGTTTGGTTTTGTCAAGGGTAGATGTTGCTTATTAAACCTAGTGGACTTCTTTGAGAATGTCACCAAAGTCCTGGATGAGGGAAAACAGTACATACTGCTTATCCTGAATTAGCCAAGGCCTTTGACACAATTTCCCATTTAAGTATCATAGAAAAACTCTCCCATCTGGGGATTAACCCATACATTACTAGATGGCTTGCCAACTGGCTCAGTGACAAAACACACACTGTCAAAACCGGGGCATCCACCTCCACCAGTAGACCAGTTACCAGTAGAGTACCACAAGGATCTGTGCTGGGCTCTCTACTGTTTGGAAACTAATTCTCTGAAGTCCAGGTGAAGGTAGATGGCCTGTGGTTTACCAAGTTTGCAGATGACAGTAAACTGGGTACAATCATATAGAGTCCACCAAGATGTTAACATATTACAGAAAGGGCTGACACAGACAAATGACTGGTGCCAAACTCATGGACTGCTCTGCTAATTATGATATATGTAGCACCCCTATAAGCCTCAAACTCAGTGGTGCGAGACTTGGGAACACAGGTTGATAGCAATCTAAACTTTGATCATCATGTGTCTATAGTGGTAAGAAAAGCATTCTACATTGAGCACCTCATAAATAAGGCCATTACATCCAAGACCAGGGAGGTCATAGCTGCACTATACTCTACCCTTATCAGACCACTAATTGAGTACAATGCTCCCTTCTGTATGTACCTCATCAGACAACTGCAACAACTGCAGAGACCATAGAGGTTTCTGACCAAGATAATCTAGGACATACAAAACATGACATACATGGAAAGACTGAAAGCCTTATCACTGTACTCAGTATCATACAGGCTGCTGAGAGGCAATCTGTGCCTGGCCTACAGAGCAGTCTCAGACCCTGCCCTAATAGAAATGCTGGATATCTGCAAATCAAATGGGACAAGAATAACTTGCTCCAGGGATCTCAACCTAGCCTGTGACATAAACAGAACATGCTGGGGAGACAGATATATCTCCCAGCAATTGCCACTCCTTTGGAATAGGTTCACAGTGCATGTGAAGCAGAGCTCCTCAATGACTCTATTCAAGATCAGCCTTGACAACTGTATGGGTGACTGTAAATTCACCCCAGGGGTGGCACCTATGTCCCTCATGGACAGGGGCAGTCAGTGCTGATCACAAAATCACTCTCCTAGTAATGACTATCTAACTATGGTCAATAAGGGTACTCAGATGTTTACACGGCTAGGCTTGTAAAGGCCGTAGGGCCATTAGTGTAGTAACATCCTATGAACCCATGAACCTATGCAGGCCTCTTCTCTCCTACAGCCACTGCTGATGTTATCCACTCTAAGTTGTCCTGCAGCCTTCTAAAAGTCAGATTTGTGCTGTGGCACTTGCATAAAGTACTGAGCTCTGTAGTCGGTATACTTAGAAAGGTAGAGGGATCTATTCTCACTGCAGTCAAGTGTGTGTGTGTGTGTGTGTGTGTGTGTGTGTGTGTGTGTGTGTGTGTGTGTGTGTGTGTGTGTGTGTGAGTCTATCTAGTCAGGACAGCATAAGTGTGTATCCTACATTTACTACTCCAATCCCATGAATTGACAGTATTTTAACACTTGCATATGCCTCCACATCCATTTCATGCAGGCCTCCCAACATCTTCTCTCCAACATCCACTGCTGATGTCATCCACTATAAGTTGTTCTGCAGCTTTGTAAAAGTCAGAGTTGTGCAGTGGCACTTGCATAAAGTACTGAGCTCTGTCGTCTGTATATCTTAGATAGGTAAGGGGTTTGGTTCTCACTGCAATCAACTGTGTGTGTGTGTGTGTGTGTGTGTGTGTGTGTGTGTGTGTGTGTGTGTGTGTGTGTGTGTGTCTGTGTGTGTCTGTGTGTGTCTGTGTGTGTGTGTGTGTATATCTATCTAGCCAGAAGAGCATAAGTGTGTATCCTACAGTCACTGCTCCAATCCCATGGATTGGCAGTATTTTGACACTTGCACATGCCTACATATCCATTTCATGCAGGCCTCCCAACATCTCTTCAGCATCCACTGCTGATGTCATCTACTATAACTTGTCCTGCAGCTTTGTAAAAATCAAATTTGTGCTGTGGCACTTTTGTAAAGTACTGAGTTCAGTAGTCTGCCCGCGGTGGTGGTGCTGCGGTAGCATTGTCGGCTCACAGTAAGACGCTGTCCAGTTTGATTCTCAGCTACATCGTCTTCTGCGAGGAGACATGCGTGAATGGGCATACCTTCGTTGAAGGTTGTGCGTCAGGCCTGGCAAGCCGGTATGTAAAAATCAACTGCCAATCATTAGCGGACCGGAGTTCCGCTGTGGCGACCCCTAACCGGGAAAAGCCGAAAGACACAAACAAACTGAGTTCAGTAGTCTGTATACTTAGACAGGTAGGGGTTGTGTTCTCACTGCAGTCAACTGGGGTATGTGTGTTTGTGCACTTGCTTGACATTATAGAGGGCCTTCTAGACCAGCATGTAGGACACTGTCATTACCATATTCTCCTCACCAAACACTGCTGATGTCATCAGCTATAAAGTGTTGTCTGACACACTCCAAGTCAAACTTGAGCTGTGGCACTTGCCTTAAATACAGAGTTCTGTAGTCTGTGTATTTAGATAGGTAGGGGTTCTGTTCTCACTGCAGTTAAGTGGGGGGTGTTTATGCACTTGCCTGACATTACAGAGAGCCTTTTACATCAGCATGTGGGACACTGTTATTACCATATTCTCCTCACCAGACACTGCTGATGTCATCAGATATATCTGATTTGTGGATGTGCACTATTCTCACCAGAGCAGTGTCAGAGACTAGCCTGCAGGCCAGACAAAAGTCACCTTATCTTATATGGTACAGATTACAGTGACATGTCTTTCAGTCTATCCACATACATTATGGCTGGTTTTGTAGGCCTTGTGTTTTCTTGGTGAGAAACCCATGTGGTCTCCCCAGCTGCTGCATGTGTCTGGTGAGGTACATGCAAAAAAGAACATTATACTCTATTAGTGTTCTGATGAGGTTTGATTACAGTGCTGTAGCGTAATCCTCAGATCTGATTACAATGGAGTGACTTATGATGTGCACAACATCGGCTTTGAATACGAGTGTGAACACTTGGTGGTTGAAGTTCAGATTAATATCTGCTTGTGTTCCCAGGTCTTTCATCACTGGGTTTCAGCATACTGGGCTGTTGCCATGTTGTAATTAGCAGGGAATTCCACTTTGCAGAAGGACAAAATAAAGACACATTTTTGCATTTATTTGTAGATCATGCTGCTTTGTCACCAATTATTTGTCTGTATTAGCCCCTCCTGTAGTATGTTATCATCATTGGTGGACTCAATGATTGCACCCAGTATGCAAGAATTAGCAGACGTGGTAAGCCAAAGGCCATATACTTTAACCTGAACTGTTGAGAAATAGATTCCAAATAGTAAAGGGCTAAACAAAGATCCCTGTCATACGCCAATGGTGACAGCTCTACTGGTAGAGGCTAATTCCCCAACTTTCACAGTATGTGTTCTGTTGGTGAGCCAATTGGATACCCATCTAGTGATGTAAGGGTTTATCCCCAGCTGGGAGAATTTCTCAATGATACCTGCATGGGGGATTGTGTCCAAACCCTAGGCCAGATCAGGATAAGTAGTATGCACTGTCTTACTTTCATCCAGGCCTATCACATAGAATCAATGATATGTGACAACATCACAGATCTCCTATAGCATGACTCAATGCATACACATTCCTGACTTGGTTGAATAACTTCAACACATCATCCACACAGACTATGTTCCAGTAGAAGGGTGTACATCAATATGCATCCATCTAAGCTGTGGGGAGAGCACCTGATGCATGCATATTTAGACACATCCTGACTCTCCTTATCTGTGAGGTAGACTAACATGTCATCATGGTCCTTTTCTAAATGGACACTAGTAATATTCCAGCTGTGTGCAACAAACCTGTGTGAGTTGTTAATGCGACATCATGTCTGTTACATCTGTCAGATGTCCTCAAAGAGGTCATTGAGGGCATGTATGATGACAACCCTATCATCCTTTTTGAAATTGAGAAGCCCAAGGCAGTTGACACAAATCCTCAGTGAGGTATTCACTTAACACTGTCAGATGTGGCCATAAAAACCTATATCACCAAGTGTGGAGACCACTGTATCACATACATGGCATCTAAATATGTTGAAATGTGTGAAGTGACCTATATCTCAGGTCCAGTGAGCAGGTCTGTATATCAGGGCTGTCTTCTAGGCCCTTTTCTATCCATTATTTAAGCCACAGATGTCACAAATAACATACACATCCTGTGTCCACACAGCTCTCTGAAGGACTACAGATTGTCGGCAATCATTGACTGCAGTTGTGATATTATTATAATACACAGTATCAACACACACCAAAGATTCTTGCCACAGTAATGACAACACCTGTAATGAAACAAAAACATGGGAGGATTTGTTATATCAGGAAAACAACAATCCAAGTATAATGTAGACATCACACCCTATAATCAGACCACTAGGTATGTGAACGGTGTCCTGGAGTAGATGGTATGTGGCACATCCACCAGCATGTGGCCACAGTGCTGACTACTCCCTTGGATGTAACATAACTACTGAGTTTGTGTAGGACATCCATATCACAGGCCATAATAGCTCCATAGTTCAGATCCTTCATCACACCAATAACTGACTACAATGCACCCTTCTTCATGTACTTCCCCACACATCATCCAGTGATATGTAACTGAAGTGTACTACCTTTGCCACAGTGACCAATCACACATACTATTGGCCATACCTAGGTATTCATTTTGTGGCATAAACATTACCGTCTGATGGTGCGGAACCCCCATCAAGTTGTTACACCAGATGCATGTGTGATACCTGTTCTTTTGATGCACACAGTACATACATAGCTGTCTGACAACATTGATGGCAAGGGTAACATTTGTGACAGTGTGGATTAATATATATGTATTTATATGTATATATATATAAGTATATATATGTATATATATATATATATATATATATATATATATATATATATATATATATATATATATGTGCCATGCACACCAGTCAACTAGCCTGTATTTATCATAATGTTACATACAGGTATAACAGTGTCCCACCTAACACCTCCAGCAGATGTTACAGTATCAAGACAGTGTGCGTGATTACCCTCATAGAGTGCAGACATGTCATAATAGTTGTACAAGTGCATTTGTGCAGAACCATCTCTGATCACGCTAAATCACATATGTTATGTCAGAGACATGGGATTACTGGTGGTATTAGTCTTATATTGTCCATGATTGTGCATGCTTTTTTACTGTTGTCCATGAGCTTTTACTTGTGTCCTACTTGTTGGAGACCTCTGCTGAGACTGCACTCATATTAAGGCAAATCAGTTTACACAGATTCACAATATTCACCCTACCCTAGTTGTAGATAACATCCCTGATAGAGGTCATCTGCATTGTTCATTTAAGGCTGCTTATCTCACACTCACATCTTCCCCATTGTTATGTCACCTTGTGTGACACTCACATAATACACATTTTCACTGTTCAGTGCATACTGTACCATATTGATATGTGATTAGTGTTTCTGCTACAACTGTCTCCATTGACATGCCCTCATCTGCTATACATTAGGTAGTTTCACCTGTCCTCTTTCCCTGTGTTCATTCCTACAATTTATCTGTGTGCCCCTAGTCAATGCACACACTTCCCCTGAATGTTTATTTTACATGGCAGTCCATGTACCCTTACAGATCATTTACACAAGTTTGGTACAGAATACCTGAAATGGGATTTTACAATACTCTTCACTGTATACACTGTCCCGTACTGTGTTTGAACCATATACATGACTATATGTTAAGCCCTGGTAATCATTGTGGCATTCCACACAATCCAGCTAACCTACTGTGCTCTGAGATAAACAGGTTTGCTATTTGTGTTGCTTTACATGGTTTACTGGCCAGTAACACTGTTGCAGCCACAAAACTGCCCTTATTTATGTCTAAATGTGGTGCATGGCATGACTATTTAATTAGAGCTGCTGCTCACCACTCATCACTGTGTACACATGTAAACTCTTTGTAGGCTTCACACAAAGCCTAGACAGAGTTTATTGAATCCCATGGTAGATCTTTTTCAAAAGAACAAGAATGTTGTTTATTTTGGATTTAATAGTTAACATGTGACATTAATGAGAGGGCTTGTTCAAGGTATGGGTGTGGTATTTGAAAATGAGAAAAAGCTTGATGGAGTTATGCTGTAAGGGAAAAAAAAACATTCTGGGAGATAGGGTTGAGTCTGAAAAATATTTATTTATTAATTTTATTTATTTGACATTTGTTAATCGGGTTAGTCCAAATGAGCCAAAGGCCATTTTCAGTGGAGACCCGAGGAGAAAAGCTCCAGTTAGTTCACAATCTTATAAAAATTAGAAGCATAATAAAAATGAACAGTCGTACAGGAGACATAACATGAGGAATAACAGCAGCAGTTAACATCATTTCATACTGTAGAAGAGAATAATAATAAAAGTAAAAATAAGTTTACAGAACTGGTACAAGGTATGAGATACACCTAAAGTATCTGACAGAGACGCGGTGCAGATAAAATAATTATGTTTTAAATCCAGGAATTTATACTGAATTTAAAATCCAGAAAAAGGGGGATATAGAATTACAAGACAGAGAGAAGAGGAGAACGAAAGGGGTGATATAGATTAGATAAGTAAAAGATGAGTAAGTGATATAATTGTCATGTGGGGGGTTGACATGGGCAGGACCAGATCTTCAGTAGGTAGTGTTTAAGTTCATGATTAAACAGGTATTTTTGGGAGATCTGCCTTATATTAAGGGGAAATGTGTTCCAGGCATGGGTTGTAATAAGATGCAAGGTTAGAGATGGAGGGGCAGGAAGAGGGGTCATTCAGAATGGAGTGGGTAATGTATAGTTGCTGAAGTAATAGTTGGTTAGATAATTCAGGCCATTGGAGTGGTTTAAGGGTGAGACAGTGATGGGAATTATAAGGGATACTAGTGGCAAATCTGGCAATTTTATTGCAAGTTTGTTGGAGTTTGGAGGGTATTGTAGTTTGAGTATTTGTAAGAATAGTGGCTGCATACAAAAGACAAGGTAATAGAAGAGACTGGGTTAGGGATATTTTGGACGAAGGTGTAAGGAATTTCTGATTACAATAGAGCAGACCAAGTTTATGGTGTGTTTTCTTTATACACTGTTGGATGGGTATGTTATATTTTAATTCATCATCAATAATAACACACAATAGTTTGGTATGGGGTTCAGGTTTAATGATGGTATTGTTGTGGGAGATGATAGAAAATGTGGACTTGTGATGTGCCAGTGTTTTAGGAAGAAAGAGGAGTTTAGTTTTTTTTTTTTTTAGGATTAAGTACAAGTTGGTTGTCAGAGAGCCATGTTTCAACTGAAGAAAATTAGTTCTGAGTTAGAGATAAGAGATCAGGGATGCTATGTGAAGTGGTAATAAGATTAGAATCATCAGCATATTAAAGGAGTGTTGAGAGGTTACAGACAGAATATAGATTGTTAGTGAAAATATTGAACAAGTTGGGGCCTAAGAGATCATTGTGGAATACCAGTGTTGACAGATTGGAAGGGGGAGAAGACAGTTTGCCAGGAAATGGATTGTTGCCTATTGGTGAGGTAACTTCAGAACCAGTTTAAGGGGGAAGTGGAGATCTGGAGGTTGGAAAGTTTAGTTAGAAGTTTAGAGTGAGAGACAGTGTCAAAAGCTTTACAGAGATCAAGAAATAAACAGGAGACTAACATGTTGTTGTCCTGGGCCTCAGCTACTGTATGGATAAAGAAAAGTAGTGCAGTGGAAGTGCTGTGGTGGTGTCTAAAGCCATATTGTGTAGATGTAAGCAGGTTATTATCAAGCAGGTGTTTGAGTAACTGGGTGTGAATACACTTTTCCAGAATTTTGGAAATCGGGGACAGGATGGCAATGGGCCTATAATTAGATGGATCGTTTCCGCCCTTAGGAAGAAGAATAGTGTAGAAGGATTTCTATATTTCAGGGACACAGGCTTCGGTAATGGAATGGTTTATGAGTATGCAGATGGGGTAGGCAATAGATTCTGCAGCAGTTTTAAGAAAGGAGGGAGGCAGTTTTATCAGCAGAGGGGGAGGAAGGTTTGAGTTTGGAAAATAGAGATTTGATGAAGGAGATGGGGACAGGTTTGAAAGAGAAGGTATTGAAGGGTGTCATGTTTGGGGATGAAGGGGGTAGTGGAAGTATCACTATTTTGTTTATCGGGAGAAGTTAAGTTGGGGGATAAAGGTGGAGAAAAGGAGGTATTATTATTTTGTGTAAGTTATTTAATTGTTTCAATGAAATAGTTGTTAAGGAGAGTAGCAGTTTCAGTAGCAGTATTCTTTTTTTTTTTTTTCACTTCTTTTTTTTCAAAACAGGTTTATTGTTTTAACATATAAGAGAAATATCATAACAATTTTATACAAGTAATTAAAAATAGGTATTATTATAATATTCAACAAAACAACTAAAGTATTTACAAAGACATCCACTACAATCAGATCAATTAATTAAACTAAAATACCATGCTATTCAAATTAAATTTTTTTTAACAAATTTTGTAAATTATCCCATACAATAAAATAAGATGTTTTTCTATTTGTTCTAGTCCTAATTGTGTTTATTTCCATATGGCACACTATATTCATAACATTTTTAAATTCATTGAACGAAGGAGGTGTATCTGAAATCCAATTTCTAGTTATTATTTTCCTAGCCACTGCTAGAATAGACCATAACAAGGGAAGCTTAACCTTTTAACACTTTGAGGTACAGGTGTGTTGAATAATATAAGAGATTTAGAAATAATGAAATTATCTGTAAAAAGAGCCTGCAAAAATTCATTAATTGACTTCCAGTATTCTTTCAATTTTATACAGTCATAAAACATATGAGCCCAGTCAGCATTAATTTCTACATTACATCTCTTACATAGATTATCTTTATTATTTATTTTATTCATCATCAAAGGTGTATAAAAAGATCTATGTAAAATTTCCATGTATAAAGTCTCCAGACAATGGAAGACGTAGTTCTATAAGCAGATTCCAATATATATTGTTTATCTTGTTGATTTGGTGGGTCCCCATTAATAGAAGTGAAATAATTCCAGTATGAATCTACACTGTAAAAAGTTTCTTGTCTGATAACTTTATGTATGTATGAAAGTTTACCTTTATCAGAAACTTTATGTTGTAAATTTAATATCAAGTAATCAATCAGTGTTGGAATAGATTCTTTAACAGTTATAGACATTAAATCTATTTTATTAATGAGATGTTGTCTAAAGGTCTGAACCTCTAACCAGCAAGTTTCTCTTAGATCAAATTCTTGTTTTAAGAAATCTAGATTTTTAACTTTATTATCAGATATCAACTGATACCAGTACTTTAGATCATTATCTATAGCTAAATGAGTTCTCAGTAGCAGTATTCTGAGGGAAGGGGTTGGGAGTTGGAGGATTGCCAAGATAAAGAAGATGAATAATGGAACTCTAAATTATTTTTGGATTTTTATATGGGCTGTGTTGGTTGGAGCAGAAGAAATTTTTCTTGTTACTAACAAGCTTTTTGGACAGGTTTCTGAGCTCCTTATATCTTTGAAGTAGAATAGCAGACAAAAACAATACCTTTGGTCTTATTTAAAAACAAATATTTTAGAAAAAGAACAATTCTCCCATAAAGATTGACTGAGGTGTTTGTGATGGAGTTATTTTGTGTCAGCCTTTTAGGTAACATTGTCAGTTCTTTGCCACAGAGGTGGCCAACATTACAAAGCTACAGCTGCTTTTTGTTCCTCTTGTTTTCTTTTCTTTTCAGTTCCTGCTGGACATGCATTGTAATTTCTGAGATTCAATAGGATCTCTGAAGCCCTGTTTAACTGGTCTGATTGATGCGGAAGATCAAAACTGTTGGAATTGTTGTTTAAATCTTGAATATTTGGTGCTTGAAGGAAACTAGTTAAGATTGCACAATTTACCTGTTTTATTTAAGTTCTATAATACTTGGACAGCAAAATAAATGGTATCCGGTTAGTCTGTAATGAATACCATTTGATGATTTACCATTTAAAGGATTACATTGACTTACTGAATATTTTTTTGGATTTAGAATAGTGGAATAATTTTAAATTATTTGTTCCTGCAAGTAGTATGCTTTTATAATATCTTACTAGTATTTTGCTATTTATTCTTACTTGTATGACATTTTTTCTGCTTAACTTACTCTAGAGTGCTTAAGCACTTAACTGCCATGTCTCATCAAAGGATATGCTCCATGCTTTTTCATGTAAAAATAAAGATGCTATAATTCAGTGCAGCTACATGCAAAATCTCTAAGGCAACAATTACACTAGTATTTCCTTTGAATTAGAATCTGGATATGGAATTGAGTCCAACTTCACAAAGGATGTTACAAATTTTTGTTAGAAATTTAAAAGCTCCTTGTACCTTATTGACAGCTTTCAAGAGGTGACCTCAAAGGATTAGGCAGAGGTGCAAGGATGTTAACATTTCTAGTAAATGTACTATTTTATTTATAATATAAACTATGGAGCATATATATGTATGTATATATATATATATATATATATATATATATATATATATATATATATATGTGTGTGTATATATATATATATATATATATATATATGGGTCACCTTTAAAATCTCGAATCGCTGTTTGCCAAACGGAACTGACGGGACGAGAATACCGAAAACGCAGATGACCGAAAAGGACGGACTCGGTAAGTGTGCGATCGAGTGAGGGATTTAGTGTTAGGGAGCGGACAGGTAAGTGTGCGATAGTGAGGGACTGTGGGTTAGGGGTGGGTTAAGTGAGTTAGGGTTAGGGTGCAGGTAGGGTGTGTGCGATGGTGAGGGACTGTGGGTTAGGGGTGGGTTAAGTGAGTTAGGGTTAGGGTGCAGGTAGGGTAAGTGTGCGGTAGTGTCAGACCTTAGGGTTAGGGTTTGGGTTAGGGATAGTGCATATGTTATGTAGTGTACTGTGTTGGTGTAATGGTTTTCGTGTTTTGCGTTGTCGGCGTTTATGTTTTCGGTCTTTTCGTTTGATCGTTAGTGTTTTGAAACGCTGTTTCGAGGTTTTAAAGGTGATGCATATATATATATATATATATATATATATATATATATATATATATATTTATTTATTTATTTATTTTATGTGTGTGTGTGTGTGTGTGTGTGTGTGTGTGTGTGTGTCTATATATATATATATATATATATATATATATATATATCTATATATATATATATATATATATATATATATATACATATATATATATATGTACATATATATATATATATATATATATATATATATATATATATATATATATATATATACATATATATATATATATCTAGAGAGAGAGAGACAGACAGAGATTTATATGTTTCCAGTTTTTTACCGTTATGAACTAATGGTATTTTTTGTAGCAGTAATAAACTGAACCTTAATCCTTCCCTAAAAACTAGTAACCACTCCAACACATGCATTTGTAACATACTCTTGAACAATTTATTGTCTTCTTTTAAGGCCTTAAGATTTTACACAATAACCTGAAAAATAACCTCCAAAACAGATCACTTAGCAACATGGATTAGGCCAGAATCCCCAGTCGCCAGATATGCTATCTGTAAAAATGTTGTATCATTGTTCAATTCATTCAAACAAATCTCAATGTAGTCTGCTTTACTTTTTACAGATAAAAAAGTGGCTATCAACAATTTTTTTTATAAATAGTCACATTTTAAATTATGCAATTGTTTTAGAGATGCATTGGTTCATAGACTTACTGTCTTACTGTATACTAGGCTAAGGATCACCAGAGTCTTTATAAGCCTAGCTTTGCAACCCAGCCCAGTTTTGTCCTTGAGTGCTTTGGGAGGGGGTCTACTTTAGAACAATGAAATGCCACTTACCCGAAACCCATATCACTGAGACAAAAACGCTGACAGCCTAGCTATGCAACCCATCCCAGTTTTGTCCTTGAGTGCTTTGGGAGGGGATCTACTCTAGAACAATGAAATGCCATTTACCCAAAACCCATATCACTGAGATGAAAACACCAACGTCCCCGAGCACTGACTAACCACGCCTGGTAAGTAACCATTTGGTCATCCTGTTGAACTTTGCCCCTTACCCTCATGGCAGTGCGATATCATAGTTGGTATATTTAGTTGCCCAACATAGGGGGACATGAGGAGTGAAGCCCCCCACATGGGTGGGTTTGGTTTTCTTCCGTTTACGTGTTTGTGTTGGATGGCCGAGTGGTTACTTACCTGGAGTGGTTAGTCAGTGTTCCGGGACATCAGTGTGTTGGTGCTGCTGTTGTTTTTGTCTCTGGGATATGGGTTTCAGGTAGGTGACATTTTGTTGCTCTAAAGTAGACCCACTTTAGGTGACTATATGATGGGGTATGTTAGTAAGAAGATAGCAAAGGGTTATGCGGGGGTTATGTTAGCTGATGATTCATTTATTTACTGTTGACCTCTGTCCATCAGAGAAATGGGGGCCAGATGGGGAGTGAATTTCCTATTTCCCATCTAATGATCAAAGTTTTGTTTGAATAGGGTCACGGTTGAACTCTGCTTCACGTGGATGGAGAGCTTATTCCATAGTGCTAGGATCCTTTGAGACACATATACATATATTTTTTTAAACAAGAAATATCTTTATTAAACCATCAAACCAAGAAGAAATTTTGCAGTGTGGAGGGTGTGAAGTTTACTCCTTGAATTATGTTATGCGCCTAGTTCACTAATAAAAATGGAGCTGTAAAATACATACAACAAAATAATAAAATAATGATGGAATAGACATGCTACAAAATAATAAAACAGAAAATAGTAAGTAGTCCACAGCTGATTTAAAAATGGAATATCATTTATTGAAACATCCTTTATTGAAAACCATACGAACAAGTTAAAAATGGAATATCCTTTATTAAAACACACAAACAAGTTAAAAATGGAATATCCTTTATTGAAACGCGCAAACATTTTTAACTTAACTGTGGATTACCTACTATTTTCTATTTTATTAGTTTGTAGTACGTCCATTCTATTTTACTATTTTATAATTTTATAATTTTGTAGTATGCATTTTTGGGTTTGGATTTTATTAGTGAACTGGGTGCATAAATAACATAATTCAAGGAGTGAGCTTCACCCCCTCCACACTGTAAAGTTTCTTCTTGGCTTGTTTTAGACCCAGTATAGTTTGCATACTGGGTTTTCTGAGACTTCGAGGGACAACGCAGATTTTTCTTTTTGTTTTTATTAAACTATCACTTATGACATAAGCAATCATACATTTATGGGTGGGTTTGCTTTTCTTCCATTTACGTGTTCGTGTTGGATGGCCTACAGGTTACTTACCTAGAGTGGTTAGTTGGTGTTCCACGATGTCGGTGTGTTGGTGCTGTCTGTGTTTTTGTCTTGGTGATATATGAGTTTCAGGTAAGTGGCATTTCGTTGTTCTAAAGTAGACCTGCTTTGGGTAACTATATTATGGGGTATGTTAGTAAGAAGGTAGCTAAGGGTTATGTGGGGGGTATGTTACTTGAGAATTATTTACTGTTGACCTGTGTCCATCAAAGAAATGGGTGCCAGATGGGGGGACGGTGAATTTCCTATTTCCTATCTAACGATCAAAGTTTTGTTAGAATAGGGGCAGGGATGAACTCTGCTTAATGTGGATGGAGAGCTTATTCCATAGTGCTAGGATCCTTTGAGACACACACACACACACACACACACACACACACACACAAACACACACACATATATATATATATATATATATATATATATATATATATATATATATATATATATATTTTTTTTTTAAACAAGAAATATCTTTATTAAATCATCAAACCAAGAAGAAACTTTGCAGTGTAGAGGGTGTGAAGTTTACTCCTTGAATTATATTATGCACCTAGTTCACTAATAAAAATAGAGCTGTAAAATACGTGCTAAAAATAATAAAATAATGATGGAATAGACATACTACAAAATAATAAAACAGAAAATAGTAAGTAGTCCACAGCCGAGTTAAAAATGGAATATCCTTTATTGAAACACCCTTTATTGAAAACCATACAAACAAGTTAAAAATGGAATATCCTTTATTAAAACACACAAACAAGTTAAAAATGGAATATCCTTTATTAAAACACACAAACAAGTTAAAAATGCAATATCCTTTATTGAAGCACACAGAGTTAAACATGGAATATCCTTTATTGAAGCACACAAACAAGTTAAAAATGGAATATCCTTTACTGAAGCATACAAATGAGTTAAAAATGGAATATCCTTTATTGAAACACACAAACAAGTTAAAATGCAATAGCATTTACTGTGGCACACAAACAAACATTTTAACTCAACTGTGAACTACCTACTATTTTCTATTTTATTATTTTGTAGTACTTCTATTTTATTGTTTTATAATTTTGTAGTACATATTTTACAGTTCGAATTTTATTAGTGAGCTAGGTGAATAACATAATTCAAGGAGTGAACTTCATACACTCCACACTGTGAAGTTTCTTCTTGTCTTATTTTTGAACCAGTATAGGTTGCGTACTGGGTTTTTTGAGACTTCAAGGGAGACCATGGAGTTTTTTTTTTTTTATTAAACCATCACGTATGGCATAAGCAATCATACATTTATATAAATGAAAACAAGCTACACCGACACAATCCCCATTTCAAGCATTTTACATCACAAACCATACTGACACACTCCCAGGCAGACATTATACATCACTTATAATCTGCCCAATCATTTTTAATCAAGAATTACATAACTCATTTAAGTCCTGCATCCTTTTAAACCTCAATACTCCCCTGTATGCATTGTTCCCACAATTCCATTTTTTTTCTTATGCAGTTTGCTCTTATTCTTTTCTAAAGGTCACAGTTCCAGTTGTTTTATCTCTGTTACTATATTCACTACTTCTAATATAGTTGGTTTAGATTTTTAATTCCTTTTTTGGCAGCCACCATTATTAGAGACAGCAAGGCCTTACCATGTTTAGGCCATTCCAATCCTGTATCATAGCTCAGAAAAGTCATCTCCCTCATCACATTAATCTGCCTACCCAGCATCTTTGACAGTGCATCCCACAGGGAATCCTTAAAGTCCGCAAACTCACTGCACTCACAGAAAATATATTCCCAGTTACATCTTTCTTCTCCATCACATCTCCAACATTTGTATCTACCTGAGGAAAAATTCTCTGGAGTCCACTTGGAGTATAAAAACATCTATGTAGACAAGCAAAAGTCCTGATCTCTCTAGCATGTCCTATTTATGTCACAGGTAAAGTTCAGGTTATGGGATCTAGTTTTTCTGGTGCTGTTTGTTTTGTGGATGTGCAAGTAATCTATCAGAGCTACATCTGAGGATACCTTTTAAAACAGGCATAGACCACCTCTCAGTAACCTGTAGGAGACTGAGTATAGAGGTCAGGCCTTAAGGTGATCTGTCTAGGATAGGGTATTCATAGCCTGAATTCACATGATGGGGAATCTTTGAGGGCATTCCACCTCTTGCAAGTGCCTGGTTAGGTACATGCCAAATGGGGCATTACACTCAATGACTTCTGTTATAAGGGCTGAGTAGATTGGTACTATAACTTCCTTGCACTTGGATGCCATACACTTGTTTATGAGTTTGGAGAAGTAGAATGATTTTCTTATTATCTTGTCTATGTGTTGGTTGAAGGCCAGATTACTGCCTACGTATGCACACAGATCTCTAACTACTGGGTCAGCTCTTAAAGGTGTTTATCAATGAAGTATTTAACTCAGGTGGATGATATCCCAAAGGGTACTATAATGCATTTCTTTATGCTGAGTTTTAATCTGTAGCTTTGGCAGCAGTCATTTGTTTGTATTAGACCCTCTTGAAGGATGCCGGTGTTGTGGGGGGAATCCATGATTGCTCTCGATTTACAGTCTTCTGCAAACTTGGTGAACCAGAGGCCTTTGACATTAGCTTTGATTTCTGACAAGTAGATGTCAAAAAGGAGCGGGCTCAGCATAGAGCCCTGGGGTACTTCACTGGTGACCAGTCTTCTGGTGAAGGTGGTCTCACTGATCATGACTTCTTGGGATTTATATCCTTGTTCTGAGAGTCTGTAAATAATACCTGAGTGGGATATTGTATCAGATGCCTTGGCCAGGTCAAGACAGGCAGCATGCACTGCTTCTTCCTCATCCATGGCCTTGGTTAACCTCTTGAAAAAGTCTACCAGGCTTAACAAAGTCAAACTGGGATGAGTCCAGTATATGCAGTTTGCCAGTGTTCTTGTCACTCATTTCCATGGTAATTTGCTCCATGTGTTTGTATATTAGACTTATCTGACTAATAGGCTTGTAGGTCCCAGAGTCAGCTGATGGTCCACCCTTATGAAGAAGGATGACTGCTTTGGCCCTCCATTCACTTGACACATAATCTGCTTTGAGGCTGTAGTTGAAGATGCCTCAAGTGATCCTATTAGGTCATGTTTTAGGCTATTTAGAAAGCAACTGGGGATATTGTCATGGTCCACTGAAGCAGTGTTTTTGTTTAGCAAATGCTACCAGAACTTGCTCCCTGTGGATAGTTGGGGGGATATACTACAATGGATTTCACAGGAGGTAGTCGGGTGGGAGAAGTTAAAGCTAAACTTATCAGCCAGTAGTTTATTATATCACCCTGGCCAGTGAAGGTTGTGTCATTTATGACCAGCTTTGCCCACTGTTGAGTGTTATCTTTAAGGATTTTGACAGCTGAAGAAGGCCTTGTGATTGTCCTTAGCCTAGGAGGATGTACTGACTTCATAACTGGTCTTGTTGGACTTTATTAGACCTCATAGTTACTTGTTTAGTTGAATCAGAAAGCTCTTGTCTCTTTGTGAGGTTCTCTTTCTGATTTTGGCCATAACATTTTTCTTTTGTTTAGGTAAGGCAACACTATACTTAACACTATACTTAAATCTCATCTTCTTCTCGTCCTTAGCTACTTTACTTCCCACCCCTCCATTCTCTTCTTATAACTGTTCTCTTTCACCCTTCTGACTCTCCTATACATTCCTCCCCACCCTTCTACTTCAGCTGTTCTACTTATTACCTTTTCTTCTCTGCCAACTTGGTTTAGTCATTAAGACATTTTTTGGGGCTTATTTTTCTGTTAATTTTCTAATGCCCTGTTTGCAAATCACTATTTTTCAACTGTTTCTTTTCTTGCTGAATTTTGTTGTTTTGTTTCCATTACAGCTTGAATGTATGGAGTTATGTGTGATATGCATATTACTTGTACATAACTTTGTTACTGTTATTGTTATTTTTGTGTGTGTCTGTGTGTGTGTGAAGCTTTTCTCCTTGGGTCTCAACTGAAAACGGGCCACTACCCCAGTTGGACTAACCTGGTTAACAAAAGACAAATAACTAAATAAATAAATAATAAATAAGGGTTCCACCAGTGGGGTTTGTTTCTGGTGTTGGATTTGGGCTTACTTCTGGAAGGTAAGGCAGTGTCAATGCAGTCATTTACATTTGTACATGGTTTCTGTAAATAATTCTGCAAAAGTAGCTACTTTCTCGGGGTTTGGAAGAGCCATGATTTTTAACAAGTTATCACTTAATAGGATGCAGTTTGCTTTAGAGTAGTTCATAATTGTTATGGGCTTTGTTGGGTTTTCTGGATTATAATTTATTTCAAGGGCAACATCTTTGGGGTCCAACCTCACCAATGAGGATGTGACAAAGTGAAGAATGCAGTGCTGAGTACCAGGTGCAGTATGCTTGATCCAAGCTTTTTTGCACCAAGCTGAATTGAAGTGGGCTACCAGCCACAGCTCTGAGCTGAGATACCAGACTACTAGAAACTTCTGAGCTTTCCAAAAAAAATGTTACCTGTTTTTTTTTTTTTTGCCTGATTATTCTGTTTACTGCACTTTTTATTGTGTTCTGATTATTTAATACTGTATTTTATTACTGTAAACTAAACTGCACTGTTTGTGATACATTTGTCTGCCTTACTGTGCCTGTTAAATCATTCCCTGGATTCAGTAAACTACCTTGCAAGAATAGCTTATTATTGCTCTGAAGGGACCGCAGCACGGCAGCACGCCATGCATATATATGAAGGTGCACTGTTGTGCTCTAAAACGGACATGGTTCTGTGTGCGAGTGCAGGGGGCATACACCCTCTGTGCTCAGAAAGTGCTGTACGGCACCTCTGAAGCCATACTGGCATAATATTAGAGCTTAGCTCTAATATTATGCCACTATTTCTGTGTCCTTTTGAAATAATATCAATATCTCTGCACACTCTGCCAGTGATGATAGGAATACTGAGGTACAGGTGGGGCTGTCAGGGGCTGAATCTGTGCCATTACATGGCATCTCACTCATGCACACCATCACTGCACAGTGACAATGCCCACACATACCCCGCCACCAGTGGCCACAGATGATAGACAGTTGGCAGGTGGTGGCACTGAACAGGCTAGTGTGGTGACTATGGCAGGTGTGAGGGTGGATACTGGCTATAGCCAGAGTGCAGGCAAGGCCCCACACAGGCAGATGGACAGGGGTGCTTGCAGGAGGAATGCTGCTCATCGGGCCACTGTTGCAAGTGCCACAGAATGAGTCATCAGATGCATGTTCCAGGCTGTCATGGATGCACAGGCACATAGTGAATGCCACAACACACAAATACTCAGGGTGGTGGATGCAACTTTCCCTGATGTATGTGGTGACATACATGACCTTGTTAGGTCCACACATCAAAATACTGAAGTATGGATCCAAACACAAAATAATCACCTTGGGAATCCACATCCCTCCCATACCTCCCTGCAAAGGTAACCACCATGACAAACACCTCAAAGCTAACCTTGAGAACCTTAAAACAGAAGTGTCTAAGTTCACGGCATACATGCAAATGGAGAATAGTTGCATGACCATCAGATCATACACCAATGCACTGTATGAATACATATGCATATGCACGGATCTCACCATGACCAATAGAACCAAGACGTTGTCCTCCAAAACAGGAAGCCAATGTGGTGGTCCCCTGCCATACACAAACTTGACAATGGAACAAATAAACTGATGCAGAAAAAGGTGAAGTCCCAAGAATGGAATAACTCCCTTATTGGCCTCAACATAAGGTTGAGATCACTCATCAAATCCTCTAAAGGATGACAACAGAATTTCAGCGGATAGGAAAGACAAACACAAGGCCCTCAATAGTTATATGGATAATCTCCATGCCAATACCCAGATGTGCTTTGAGTTGCTGTACAGTGGTACTTCTTATACCAAGCCAACAGATATTGCCAATATACTGTCCAACAGATTCAGTGTCAATCTGACCCCTCTCACCCCCCCCCCCAAAGGACCAATCGTAATACTAATAGATTGCCAGACACACAGTTACTTACTGCTGCACAGGTTAAAATAGCACTGTCCAAGGCCAGGAATACATCTTCTATGGGACCTGAGAATATCCCTGGCTGTGTTATACATGAACTATAGAGTGACCTGGCACCACACCTGTGTGCCCTGTGCAATCACAGCCTCACCTCAGGCTTTGTCCCTACCAAATGGCGCACTGCTACAATCATCCCTCTCCACAAAGTAGGAGCAACTACAGACCCTGGAAACTATCACTGAATTAGCCTGACGAGTCTGATATGCAAAGCTATGGAACACATCATCATGGATCTACTAAACAAGGATATAGGGGATCTCCAAAGTCTGGATCCCACACAGTTTGGTTTTGTGGAGAGTAGATCATGCCTGCTCAACCTAGTCAACTTCTCTGAGTCAGTCACCAGAGATGTGGATAATGTCAAGGTGGTCAAACAGCCTACCATGATCTGGCCATGGCCTTTGATACCATTCCCCAATCTGAAATCATAGAAAACCCACTAAGGTAGGCATCAACCCCTATATCACTAGGTGGTTTGCAAACTAGCTCACACATAGACCCACAGTGTGAAAATAGCTGACTCCAAGTCAGACTGATGACCAGTCATGAGTGGGGTCCCACAGTGTTCAGTCCCAGGCCCTCAATTGTTTGGTACTTACTTCTCTGAAGTGCAGGCCATCACAAGGCTACTCTGGCTGACAAAGTTTGCAGATGATTTCATGTTGGAAGCTATTATTAACTACCCAAGTGATGTTGACATCCAGCAGAAAGGCCTCACTGAGACCAATGTATGCTGTCAGAAGCATGGCCTGAAGCTCAATGGCCAAATATGTGTCAGCATCCCCTTTGGGCACAACTCAGTTCCCATAAATCACTACATCGATGGTAGTCCACTGAACACAGAAGGCATTATAAGAGATCTGTGAACACAGGTTGACAGCAACCTCTCTTTGGACCCCCACATTGCCACTGTGGTTAGACAGCCCTTCTATGTGGAACCTCTGATTACTAATGGTTTTGCATCCAGGAAGGAGGGGGGTCATTGTCTCCCCCTACCATTCCCACATTAGGCCAATCATCGGGTACAATGCACCATTTGGCATGTACCTCAATGGACACCTCCAACAACTGCAGAGGCCGCTAAAGTACCTCATAAAGATGATCCTAGGCCTGAAACAGTTGTCCCATATGGACAGACTCAAAACACTCCAAGTATTCTTTGTCTCATATTGCCTACTTAGAGGAGATCTCTGCTTGCCCTACAAAGCCAAGTCTGACTCAGCTCTGTTAGAAATGCTACGTCCAAGGATATACCAATCCCTCCGCACCACATGCTCCATAGACCTCATCCTCATTACCACAATCAATAGAACATGCCAGAGGGATGGGTGCATAACCCAGACACTGCCCATGCTATGGACTAGATGTCCCATACATGTCAAACAGAGCACCTCGCTGGCCCTCTTCAAGATAAATCTTGCTGAATGGATGAGAAATCGAGAATTCACCCCAGGAATCACTGCAGTGACTCTACTACATAGATGCACTATGAAATAATGTCAGGTGGCACAACAACAGGGTAATCCTCTGGCTAGGCTTGTAAAGGCTCCAGGGTCATTAGCCTAGTATACATCTATGAACCTATATACCTAAACATCTGGATATCCCATAGACATCTGTACAAAGGACTGGAATGGCCTGCACAATGGTGTAACATGCTGCATGTGAGGCAGATGCCATTACCACACTCTACAAGGTAATGCCATCGGGAGGTGGTAAACAGGCATGGATGGTACACCAATCAAAATACTATCAGCCAAACAGGACAGCTTTAGCCAAAGAGACACACACACAATTGCCAGTACTGAGAATAGAACCCCTACCTGTCTAGTTATATTCGACTACAGTGTTATGCAGTTATCAGACACACCACAGAACCTACATCAGTTCTCCTTGTCCAAAGTAACTACTAAGGTGAATGACATCAGTAGGCCTAGGAAAGTGGGGTAATGGGACAATTACAGGGTGGTACACAAATCAAAATGGTATAGCCTACACAGTACATGATTCACACACACACACACACACACACACACACACACACACACACACACACACACACACACACACACACACACACACACACTTACCAGTACTGGGATTAGAACTCCTGGCTATTTAGTTATGTCTACTATAGTGTTTCACAGTTACTGCATGCGCTACAAAGCTTACTGAATTTTCATAAGGTCCAAGCTGCTGATAACTGCACAGCTGAGGTAAAATATTACATCTTGCAGTAAGACGGCCTTCCGTTCCAACCTTACATCATGCTAGTTCTTCCTGTCCTGCACTTCAAATGGCATTATAGCTTGGGAATTCACCAGGTTAATGTATTAATAAGTGTGGCACAGCTGGGAAATGTCAGCAGTACTTGTTCATCACAGAAGTAGCCTCAGTACATACTAGTTATGTCCACCCCTCCCGGCATGATTGCAGGGCAGTTTTCTGTGCTGTCACACATTACCCTGGTGCACTTGTCCATTCTGAGGCACTGTTGCAACTACCTCATGTACACAGACCACCCTCCCCTCTAAACCACAAACACTCAGACCTGTGGAAGTTACCCATATATCACCCAATGTGGACATATGTACTCTCCAGCAAAGACTGGACTTGCAGGTCAAGAGGATAAGAGCAACACCTGCGCCACCCCATGTGGAACACATAGCTCAACAGGACATCCACTTTGACAACCATGACATACAGTGAAAAGCCAAACACACACTTTCACAGAGGCACTCAATGGACATTTACCCAAACAGCACAGACCAGCAAGACAGACACTCACTCAGACACCATGACATTGCACATGCTGAGGGACACATATTTAACCTACACAGTGTGCCCCTCAACCTAAGCTCCTAAGGCTAACCACTTTGCACAATACAGTGCCCATGGGTAACTGACTACTGAGGCATGCACATATCCCACTCACTAAGTTAAATATGGAGCAGGTAACAGCCAAATATCTATCACATGCCAGCATCCAACACATGACACAGCCAGTCATGGTGTCCCACAACAACTACGAGTATCAATCTGTATCCATGTGGGTGTGAATGACCTGGGGCACACCTCCCTGGACTTCATGACAGGAGACATGGTTGAACTCTCTGATTATGTGGTCCAGGCAGGTGTGACAGTAGCCCTGAGCAGTATACTGCCATTACCCAGAATGATGCTGTGGTGCTATCAACTGATGACTGACTGCAACATCAGCTTATGTGTTTTGTGTCATTCTCAGGGGATCCAGTATCTCTCTGCTTGAGGTGACATGATTGACAGAACTCAATCCCCCAGATCCACAAAGCTCCATGTCGAAATACCGTAATTCCAACACAGAGTGGTTTGTGTCCATGTAGAGCAGCAGTGCACCTTGAATATTAATGAAGGCATACTGCTCAGCTCTTACACAGACATGATCTGTGTATGAGCACAGGGGTGTGTGTCTGACAGCCGAGCTCTCACAATATACACCCCCCAAATGGAAGTCAACAGCAGTGAGAGTGTGTCCACGGACACTAGTGTTTGTGTCCATGGATTAAAAATAAAAAAGTAAAACAGTAAAGCACACATGATACATTCCCAAGTATGTAAAATCAATATTTATAATCTGTCCCTATTTGTTCCCTCATCATTATATGCTTTCCCCAGAATGTGTGCAAGTACAAGGTAATGCAAACCCCCTGTCATGTTATAAATGTTCACACAGCCCCCCACACAGATAATGGTGCAGAAAGCAATGTCCATACCCCTAGTAAAATAGTAAAAACACATATGTTTTTCTTTTCATTTTCTTCCCCCTCTTATATAAAGTTTAAAGTGCAGCAACAAAATAAACAGCCCTTGCATGTCTTGAACCCAGAACCCCATACACCACAGTCAAAATACTTAACCACTAATCCATCTGCAATCTAAAACAATATGATGTTTTTCATAACATAATAAGCACTCTGGTTATTAAATAGTAATGGAAAACAAGTGTCAGTCCCAGGTCTCGAACGGAGGAGTCTGTACACCATAGTCAAAGCAAATAACCAACATGCCATGTGAACTAAAGCATTTGATGTTTTCCCAACATATCATGCAGTCCAGTTATTTAACATTAATGGGAAAAAATGTCAGTTCCAAGTCTTGGAACCAGGACCTGAACACTACAGTCAGCAAACATACCACTTCACCATCTAAACTGTATGAATTGCTCTTGCGTTTTCAAACATATCATGCAATAAAGGTATACAGCAACAGGGAGAAAGCTCTGCAGAAACATTCATGTGTTGTATAGACATATTTACATATCTATATATAAACATATACAGATATCTCTATATGTATGTCATAATTTGATATATTTGTAGAATGTTATATACATGTATATATATATATATATATATATATATATATATATATATATATAGTTTTTTTAAGCTTTATAATTTTATATATGTGTTGTTTTAATTTATCCAAGTCTTTTGGGTTTCTAATACCATGATGGGAAGGGACCCCATTCCTAAGTCAAAGTATGATTAAAGTTCATGAAATTAGTATTGTTTCACTCTTTGCCGTTAGCCAAAAGTGCTCTTCGGAGCACCCACAGTGTGCCTAGTAATGACTCCTTCTGCAATTTGTATGGTGTTGCATGAATTGGTAATATATCTAAATATGGTTGTAAATTCTTTTTTATAAGACCAGTTGGTACTACTACTACTAGAACTGTCTGGGTATCTTTCTTCCACGTGGCTCTCATTTCTGACTGAAGATCCAGGTATTTTATGGCTGTGTCTCTCTGTACGCAAGATACTGTAGTCACTGGGTGTGGCAGTTTCAATGATCAATGCTACTTTTGTCTTCTTTTCTTGGACCAATATATCAGGTTTTCTAGCATCTATCTTTTGAACTGTTGGTATTGGGTGGTCCCATGTGATATACACTTCATCATTTTCTATGATTCTTTGTGGCTCATGTTTCCAGTGTTTTTCAGCCACTTCGATACCATAATATTTGCACAATCTCCAGTGTAACAGTCTTGCCACATTATTATGCCTTTCAGTATACAGTCCCTCTGCCATTAGTGCATCGCAACCAGCAACAAGGTGTGTGACTGTTTCCAATTCAGTATTACCAAACCTCATATGTCTGTTTCTCCCACATGTTCAATGGACTTTGTAAACCAGGGTGTACGTAGACCACTATCTTGGGCTGCCAATATTAACCTTTCATTTCTTGATGTGAATTCACCTCTCCTTAACCAGTCCTGTGTTTGTTCTTGATCAACATGAGGCTCTTCCAGAAGTTTTCTATACTTGCAACTATATTTATGTTTTTCCACATTTCTTGCCTTCTCATCTGGTCCTTCACCTTATATTCTTTCTTTTCTTTTTTAGCACATTCAGTTGCTGCCTGGGTTTTATCTACTTCTGGTATAATTTCCATTCCTGCTTGACGTCAATATGATTCTGCTAAATTAAGCAGAGATGTCTTCTTAGATTTATTCTGTTCATGTTTCAAAACTTTCACTACATTTGGATCCTGTGAGGTCAGCAGATATGTGTGGAGTCCCATTATTGTAGCTCTATACATGTAATCAATTTCAAGGAGGCCCATCCCTCCTTAGGAGCGGAGCGGGGAATATATAATCTTGGTATACACTGATTTTTGTAAATCATTTGATAAGCATGAAGTATCCTTCTTGTTTTAATATCCAATCTATCCAACACTTTTTGGGGCCAGTCAATCACTCCAAAACTATAAGTTAGGACAAATTGATTTATGGCTTGGATCTTGTTCCTAGATGTTAATGCTGTTTTCAGGATTAATTTAAGTCTTCTAAAGTACTCCTTACCGAGTTTTATTTGCATTTGTTCATGTTTTATTGCAGACTATTCATCATTTCCCAAGTATTTATACACTCCCTTTTGCTCAAGTTCTTTTATATCATATTCTTGTCCTAAACTTATGTTTTCCTGGTGTTGCAGTTTTCCTTTTTTAAAGGTTGCTTTTTCACATTTATCAAGACCAAATGACATTCCAGTCTTCTTCTTCTTTTTCTTTCAACTATTCCTGGTTAGGGATCACCACAGTGGATCACCTATCCACTCATGATCGGCAGTGGAGTTTTACAGTGTTGAATTGCCAGCCCGATGCCCAACCATCCACAGAAGGCACACACATGCACATACTCACACCTAGGGCCAAGTTAGAGTGTCCAAGGTTTTGACAACCTGCAGCTGTGCTTTCAGTTCCTCATCTGATGAGACACACAGTTTTAAATCATCGACAAAGAGACGATGAGAAGTCGTTAGACTTTGTTGTTTTCTAGAAGCCAAATTGTAGCAATAGCCTAAGCTGTTAAGTAAACAGCTTAATGGATTAATGGCAAGGCAGAATAGCAACAGTGACAGAGAGTCACGCTGGAATATCCCCCTTTGAATTTTTATCCCTCGATAATAATCAGTCCTTTATCATGGCTTAATTGCAAAGTGGTCTGCCACTGTTTCATGGCTACTGTAATATAATCAATCAGTGTAGGGTGCATCTTATACATTTTTAAGCACTCTTTTATCCATGAATGTGGAATACTATCAAATGCTTTTTTGTAGTCAATCCATGCCATACTTAGATTCTTCCCCTTCTTACAACAGTTCTCCACTATAACTTTGTTTAACAACAAATGATCCTTTGTTCCATATGACTTTCTTTTATTGTCCTTTTGTTCTACTGCCATAATTGAGTTTTCTTCTAAATGACTGTCGACATCAATTCCCATGTATAGTTTGTACATCGTTGGAAGACAAGTTATTGGTCTATAATTTTTAGGGTAGCTTGCAGGTTCACTCTTAAGTAAGAGCTTTGTTTTTCCTGTTGTTAACAAGTGTGGTGTGTGTTCAGGGTGCACATATAAATAGTTCTTACTCATGGCTAAGTCCCCATGCAAAGAAGTTAATACTTTAAGCCAAATGTTAGGTACTGCATCTGGGCCTGGGGTTTTCCAGTTAGAGGATTTTCTCAACTTTGTTTCAATCTCTCTGGCTGTTATTTCATCCCATTTCATATCCTGTACCATTAAATGTATTATTTCTTTTATTTCTTCCATCCATTTAGCATCTTTGTTATGTTCCACAGGATCTTCATAGATACTTCTCCAAAATGTATCTACTTCCTCTTTTTGTGGCAGTCTTTCAATTCCTTTTACTTTATTTCCCAATTCTCTATAAACCTTTTTTGGGTCATCAATAAATTGCTTATTTTGTGCTTTTCACTTATATTTATCTTTGTGTCTTCTAAGTCTTTCTGCCTGTTTTGAAATTTTTTGTTTGTTATCTCCAATAGTACATAATAGATCCTGGTCTGTTCTAATACTGCGCATTGCTTTTATCATATCTAGCCTTCTTAGTGTGTGTGTGTGTGTGTTGAATATGTGTTGAAACATATTTATGGAAACATAGTGGCATACACACACACACACACACACACACACACACACACACACACACACACATATATATATATATATATATATATATATATATATATATATATATATATATATATATATGGGTTTACCTGAGATGGTCGACAAGCCATTTGATCGACTTTCATTTGGTCGACATTTCATTTGGTCGACAGGCAGATTTGCCCCCCTCCCCAATGTTGTGCGACCCTGGAGTTGATATATATAGCTAGGGGGGGTGGGGGGCGAAGCCCCCCACATAAAACTGCTTGTCGACCAAATGAACTGTCGACTAAATGAGTGTCGATCATATGGCCTGTCGACCATGTGATAGGGATCCATATATATATATATATATATATATATATATATATATATATATATATATATATACATATATATATATGTGTCTAGTAATATATATATATATATATATATATATATATATATATATATATATATATAGTTCCCTATCAGAAGCCTGAAACACTATAAGCCTGAAAATCAAAATCCTGAAACCAAAAGCCTGAAAATTCAAAATCCCGAAAACCCAAAATCCTGAAACTCAAAATCCTGAAAACACAAATAATGCTAATATGTCACTATAAAGACACTAATATCTACCAACTGACCCTGACCCTAACCCTAACCCTAAGGTCCGTCACTATCGCACACTCACCTGACCTGCACCCTAACCCTAACTCACTTAAACCGCCCCTAACCCCAATATTTGTCACTATTGCATACATGCCTAACCTGCCTAACCCTAACTCACTTAAACCCCTAACCCTAACATAAAACCAACAGCACACTTACCTGAACCCAACGCATGACCTAACACCACAGGGCTAACAATAGCAAAGCCACAATGACGTCAGTATGTCCATTTTGTGTTTTCAGGATTTTGAGTTTCAGGATTTTGGGTTTTCGGGATTTTGAATTTTCAGGCTTTTGGTTTCAGGATTTTGATTTTCAGGCTTATAGAGTTTCAGGCTTCTGATAGGGAACCATATATATATATATATATATATATATATATATATATATATATATATATATATGGGTCTAGGACTATTCACTGACTATTTACTAGAAAAGCTCACCAGACACTGCTACACTTTGCTGTGAAGGAAAGGTTAGTTTACTTTTTATTTGTTGTATTTTGTATTACTTTATTGCCTTTTATAGTTTGAATACTGTGATTTGTTTTCTTTAGCTTGTATTTTACTTGTATTCTGCTTTTAACTGCATATTAAAACTTCATAACAGACCACAGCTTTGTCTCTTGTGAGTCAGGCAGAAATCAGAACTGATCAATTCATACATAAGATAGAAGAGGTCACTTAAGGTTAATCATTTGTAAAATGAGGGGCTGGAGCTAGGAACTAAACCTTCTATTTAAGGGGTAAAATAAAACATTTCAGAGCTTTACTAGAAAAGCTCACCAGACTCTGCTGCACTTTGCTGTGAAGGAAAGGTTAATTTGCTTTTTATTTGTTGCATTTTGTATTACTTTATTGCCTTTTTATATTTTGAATACTGTGATTTGTTTTCTTTACCATGTGTTTACTTGTATTCTGCTTTTAACTGCATAATAAAACTTCAAAAGAGACCACAACTCTGTTTCTTGTGAGTCAGGCAGAAATGCTTTCCCACCTACCCACCTGCTTACTGTCATATGCTTAAATACCACTGGATTTCTAGTTGCTGGCCTCTTATGTTAATTTGACCATATATCTCATTTCCTTTCTTCTTTCACTGGCTCGTGTGAGTAAGAACAAAATTATCATTTTGTGAAATCACTCCCCTTCAACTATCTACATTTATTGGTCATCCTACTGTATTCCATAGTACCAGAATACAAAAGTGACCACCCTCTTTCAATCTATCTTGCTGTTTTAAAAATACTGACTCTCCACTAAAACTTAACTTTTTAGACAGGTGAAACTTAAGTTACCTACTTTCACATCTAACTTATCTAATGCACACTGCAGTGTTTAGGATAAACCATTTTGTTCATCTTACCTTTAAGCATCCATGTGACTAGCACTTGCTCTAATACCTGCTGGAAAGCACTAGGATGCCTTAAACTGATACAAGCACTCATCTCTCCTTGTTAATAAGGAGAAATTAATTGTAGGCACTAAACAGCCTATAATTGCAAAGTACCTTGCTAACGCAAGGGAAAACAGCTCCTGTACTTTACAAAAAAAGCACCAAACCAGGCATGTCCAAGGGTCAGCTTCCGGTGATTTCTCCTGTCCACTTGGTGAATCTGGGAATACTGGAGCAATGCAGCAATTGCCTCATGTACACAGACAACCCTCTCCTCCTACCACCCAACACTACAACCTGTGAGTGATGCACTTACATAGCCAAACTGGAAGCAAAGCTCTCTCCACCCAAGATTGTGCTAGACAGTCAAGAGGAGAAGGTTAACACCCGCATTACACCTCAAGCAACACATAGCCCTTCTAAACCCACAACACCAACACCTACACATAGCAACATTAAATCCACATATGTGGAGGCCCATAACTGTAACCTGCCCAAGCAACAAGGACCTCCAAAGCTGAAATGCAAACACCAATCACAACCAAAGTGTCACATAGCTCACAACACCAGTGTGCCACTCAGCAACAGCCTCTAAGGCAAAATAACATACCTAACACTTTAGTCATAGGTGACTCTATAGTCAGGCTCACTGATGTCTCATTCACCAGACTGAACAAGGTGAACATTACAGTCAGCTGCCTGTCAGGTGCCAGGATCCACCACATAACGCATGCACTCAAGTCACTCCACAACAAATATAAATATGACTCTGACATTGTCCTTGTTGGAGTGAATGACTTGAGACGTACCTCCCTGGACTACATGAAAAGAGACATGGAAGAGCTCTCGGATCATGTAGCCCAGGCAGGTATGACCCTAGCCCTGAGTAGCATCCTGCCTTCGCCCAGAATGATACCACAATATAAGGACAAAATGATTGACTTCAACAATTGGCTAAGCTTCTGGTGTCATTCAAAGGAGATCCAGTATCTGTCTGCCAGGACGACATGATCGACAGACCACGATGCTTTGCCAGAGATGGTCTGCACCTGTCGCCCCTGGGATTCAGGTTACTAGCTAAGGCTCTTGCCAACCCATAATGCCTTTTTCAGGCAAAGTTCAAAAGACAAAACCACCATCATAACAGGTACAAGTATGCAAATTCTGAAGATAATGCTACTCAGTGCTAGAAGTCTAAATCTCAAAATGCACTCTCTTGAGGCACTCCTAAAAATGGAGAACATCGATATCTGTGCAGTAACTGAGACCTTGTTCAAGGCTCCAGAGAGCACTCCTGCAATACAAGGCTACAACTCTTACCACACTTTTCGGCCACCAAACCAAGACCGAAAAACTAAAGGTGGAGGAGTGTCCATATTCACCAAGGGTATTCACACCACCAGGCTAGTTGCCCAACACAATGCATCTGAAAGCCTCCTGGTGCAGCTAACACTAGGTAAGACTGCAATCCAAATTGTAGCTTGCTACAGATCCCTCACCATGCCCCAAGATTCTCACTACACCTTTCTAAACATACTGGAAAATATTAAGATACAACCAAACACCCGAATACTGGGTGATTTCAACTACCCTGCCATTAACTGGGAAAACTATTCCTGTACGAACACCTTTGCCCAATGGTTCTTGGAATTCATAAATTCCAATGCCCTGTATCAACTAATCCATAGTCCCACCAGGGACTCCAATATCCTAGACCTGGTCATTACCAGCATGGGAAATCGATGTTCCACACCTATGATCACCCTCTCGTTGGTCAGGTCTGACCATAAGCTAATCAACCTTAACATCCACATCCCACCCCCAACCCCAGTAAGGAAACCTCCATACAAAACTTCTCCAAAGCCAACTTCATGCTACTAAAGTCAGAAGTGACAAACATCATGAAACCCATATAGATGGGAACTGAAAGTTTGACTGCTGAATCCTACACTAAGGCACTGTATGAGCACATCCACTCATGCATGAATCGTGCCATCCCAAACAGAACCAAGATACTCTCCTCCAAAAAAAAGGAAGCCAATCTGGTGGTCCCCTGCCATAAACAAACTTGACAACAAAAGGAAGAAACTGTTGCAGAAAAGAAGAAAATCCCAGGATGCAAAAAACTCCCTTACCAGCCTTAGTAAGAAACTGAGATCCCTCATAAAATCCTCCAAAGTTAGTTATGAAAATAAAATTGCCAAAGATTCCAAAGACAACCACAAGGCATTCTATAACTATGTCAAGAATCTAAATGGCAATGCTCAGATCTGTTCTGAGCTACTACAGAATGGCATTAAATATACTGATCCCAAGGATATTGCCAAAATCCTGGAAGTGCCAACTTCACCCCCCTCTCACCCCCTAAATGGCCCATCTCAATACCAGAAGATTGCCAAATTCTGGTAATAATGGCCAGACAGGTAAAAACGCACTCTCCAAAGCTAAGAATACAGCATCCATGGGACCAGATGACATCACAGGCTGTCTATTACATGAACTACGAAATGAACTGGCACCTCACCTAAGTGTCATGTTTAATTATAGCCTCAACTCAGGCTTCGAGCCCACTGAGTGGCACACAGCTACAGTTATCCCACTCCAGAAGAGTGGATCCACCATGGATCCTGGGAACTCCTACCCTATCAGTCTGACAAGCCTGATCTGCAAGGCCATGGAACACATTATCATGGAACTTATAAACAAAGACAGTGGCAACCTTCAACCCTTGGACCCCACACAGTTTGGGTTCGTGAAGGGCTGATCTTGTCTGCTGAACCTGATTGACTTCTTCAAATCAGTCTCCAGAGCCGTGGACGAGGATAAGGCAGTCCACACAGCCTATCTGGACCTCATCAAGGCCTTTGACACCATCCCCCACTCTGGAATCATAGACTTACTAAGCTGGGCATTAATCCCTACATGACTCAATGGGTTGCTAACTGGCTTACTGACAGAACCCACACTGTAAAAGTAGCCAACTCCAAATCCAGCTCCAAACAAGTGACAAGTGGAGTACCTCAGGGTTCAGTCCTGGGACAACACTTGTTTGGCATCTATTTCTCTGAAGTACAGGCCAACACTAAGGGACTCTGGCTAACAAAGTTCGCAGATGACTGCAAACTGGGAGCCATTATTGAATCCCCAAATGATGTGGATACTCTACAAAAGGGCCTTACAGAAACAGATGATTGGTGCCAGAGCCATGGGCTCAAGCTCAATGCCAAGAAATGTATAGTTATCCCCTTTGGGAAAAAACATGTACCCGTGAATTACCACATAGGTGGCAGTACACTAAACACTGAAAGTGTGATAAGAGACTTAGGGACACATGTGGACAGTGGTCTCCCCTTCAATAACCACATTGCCACAACAGTCAGGAAATCCTTCTATATGGCATACCTCATCACTAAGGGCATTTCATCCAGAAAAAAGGAGGTCATTGTCCCACTGTACTCATCCCTCATTAGACCCATTATAGAATACAATGCCCTATTTGGTATGTACCTCTCAAGACATCTGCAACAACTGGAAAGGCTGCAGAAATACCTCAATAAAAGAATCACAGGCCTAAAGCGGATGCCCTATGCTGAACGCCTTAAAATACTCCAGCTATACTCTGTCACATATCATCTACTCAGAGGCGATCTCTGCTTAACATACAAGGCCATGTCAAACCCAGAGCTGTTGGACATGCTACACTTAAAGAAATCCCAATCCCTCAGAGCCACACACTCCAGGGATCTAAACATTGTCATCACAATAAACAAAACATGTTGGAGGGATAGGTTCCTGACCCAGAGACTCCCCAGACTCTGGAATAGACTGCCCATACATGTCAAGCAGTGCACCTCTTTGGCCCCCTTCAAAAGGAACCTTGACGATTGGATGGGAGAAAGGAAATTCACCCTGGGGATCATGTCAATCACCCTGCTAGACAGGGGTCCATGGAAGTAAATAGTGTGGGAAGAAATAACCAGGGAATTGCTATGGCTAGCCTTGTATAGACCCTAGGGCCGATAGCCTAGTACCAACCTATGAACCTATGAAAGCACATTTCACTGAAACTCAAATGACTCTGCACAAATCACTGAAAGCACAATTCACTGAAAACTCAATTCACTGAAACACATTTCACTGAAAGTTATATATGGCATTTTCCCCACTGTAGTGTGACCCTGGAGTTAGAATATATAGTAAGGGGGATGTGGGGGGAACTGCCCTCCATATTGGGGTGTGTGGGAGGTGTAGCCCCCCACAAAGTTTGGATATATATTAAGTTTAGAAAAGAGTAATTTATTGAAATTGCAAGTATCTGTGTGTATAGTTCAAAATATTTAAAATAGGTGGGGGCTATGCCCCCCACACCTCCCAATGTGAGGGGTGGTGCCCCCACACCCCCCTTACTATGTATTCTAATTCCAGGGTTGTACTACAGTGAGGAAAAGGCCATATATAACTTTCAGTGAAATGTGTTTCAGTGAATAGTCCTTGACCTATATATATATATATATATATATATATATATATATATATATATATAGTACCTCTCAAGACATCTGCAACAACTGGAAAGGCTGCAGAAATACCTCCCTGCTAATAAAAGAATCACAGGCCTAAAAGCGGATGCCCTATGCTGAACGCAAAAATACTCCAGCTATACTCTGTCACATATCATCTACTCAGAGGCGATCTCTGCTTAACATACAAGGCCATGTCAAACCCAGAGCTGTTGGACATGCTACACTTAAAGAAATCCCAATCCCTCAGAGCCACACACTCCAGGGATCTAAACATTGTCATCACAATAAACAAAACATGTTGGAGGGATAGGTTCCTGACCCAGAGACTCCCCAGACTCTGGAATAGACTGCCCATACATGTCAAGCAGTGCACCTCTTTGGCCCCCTTCAAAAGGAACCTTGACGCGATTGGATGGGAGAAAGGAAATTCACCCTGGGGATCATGTCAATCACCCTGCTAGACAGGGGTCCATGGAAGTAAATAGTGTGGGAAGAAATAACCAGGGAATTGCTATGGCTAGCCTTGTATAGACCCTAGAGACTATAGCCTAGTACCAACCTATGAACCTATGAAGCACATTTCACTGAAACTCAAATGACTCTGCACAAATCACTGAAAAGCACAATTCACTGAAAAACACAATTCACTGAAACACAATTCACTGAAAGTTTTATATGGCATTTTCCCCACTGTAGTGTGACCCTGGAGTTAGAATATATAGTAAGGGGGATGTGGGGGGAACTGCCCTCCATATTGGGGTGTGTGGGAGGTGTGCTCCCCACAAGTTTGGATATATATTAAGTTTAGAAAAGAGTAATTTATTGAAATTGCAAGTATCTGTGTGTATAGTTCAAAATATTTAAAATAGGTGGGGGCTATGCCCCCCACACCTCCCAATGTGAGGGGTGGTGCCCCCACACCCCCCTTACTATGTATTCTAATTCCAGGGTTGTACTACAGTGAGGAAAAGGCCATATATAACTTTCAGTGAAATGTGTTTCAGTGAATAGTCCTTGACCTATATATATATATATATATATATATATATATATATATATAGATATATATATATATATATATATATATATATATATATATATATATATATATATATATATATATATATATATAGTCATTCTAAGACGATCCAGTATCTGTCTGCCTGGGATGACATGAATGACAGACCTCGATGCTTTGCCAGAGATGGCCTACATCTGTCACCCCTGGGCTTCTGGATCCTGTCAAAGGCTTTTGCCACCCCTATAGTGCCTTTTGTAGGCGGTGTTCCAAAGACAAAATTACCACCATAACAATTACAAACAAATGCAATCTGAGAGTCATGCTGCCCAATGCTAAAAATCTAAATCTCAAAAAGCACTCGCTCAAAAAACTCCTTAAAATGAAGAACATTGACATTTGTGCTGTAACAGAGATCTGGTTCAAGGCAGTGGAAAGCACCCCTGCACTACCAGGCTATAACTCATTCCACACATTTCAGTCCCAGAACTTGGACCAAAGCTCCAAAGGTGTTGATGTTTCCACATTCATAAAGGATGCGCACACCTCCAGACAGGTAGCCCAACATAATGCATCTGAGATACCTCAGGTGCAGCTAACATTGGGTAAGACAGTGATGTCCCAAGATGCACACTCCATGTTCCTAAGCACCCTGGAGAATATTAGGGTCCAAACCAACACTCTCATACTAGGCGACATCAACTATCCCTCCATTAACTGGGAAAACTACTCATATACCAATACACTTGCCCAACGCTTTCTGGAATTCATAGATTCCAATGTCCTGGACCAGCTCATTCTTACCCCCACTAGAGGTAGCAACATCCTTGACCTGGTCATTACTAACATGGGCAACTGTTGCTCTACACCAATAGTCAACTCCTCCCTGGTTAGATCTGATCACAAACTACTCACCTTGGAAGTCCACAACCCTCCCACCACCCCCACAAAGGTAACCACCATGAAAAACTCCTCCAAAGCTAACTTTGGGCTCCTAAAAACTGAGTTAGCTAACTTCATGGCACCCATGCAAATGGAGAATAGTTGCATGACCACCAAATCATACACCAATGACTGTAAGAACAAATACACAAATGCATGAATCTCGCCATACCCAATAGAACAAAAATGCTGTCCTCAAAAAAAAGTTTGCCAATCTGGATGTCCCCTGCCATAGAGAAACAGTACAACAGAAGGAAGAAACTGTTGCAAAAAAGGAGTAAACTCCTGTGATTGTAAGAACTCCCTTATCAGCCTCAGTAAGAAGCTGAGATCCCTCATAACATCCACCAAAGCTAGTTACAAAAACAAAATGACAACTCAGTCTAAAGACAATCACAAAGCATACTATAGCTATGTCAAGAATCTCAATGGCAACACTCAAATCTGCTCTGAGTTACAGCACAATGGCAGTAAATATACAGATCCAACTGATATTGCCAACATCCTGGCAGATAGGTTCAGTGCTAACTTTACCCCCCTTTCACCCACTAAGGGGCCCATCTCAATGCTGGATGAATGTAAAGCCCCTGTAATCATGGCTGCACAGGTAAAAAACACACTCTCCAAAGCCAAGAATACAGCATCCATGAGACCAGACAACATCCCAGGTTGTGTTTAGCACAAACTACAGAATGAACTGGCACCCTACCTAAGTACCATGTTCAGTAATAGTCTCACTTCAGGCTTTGTGCCTACTGAATGGCACACAATGAAGGTTATCCCACTCCACAAGGGGGGAGCCACCACAGAAACTGAGCACCACTGCCCCATCAGCCTGAGAAGCCTGATCTGCAAGGCCATGGAGGATATCGTCATGGAACTTATAAACAATGACATAGGTAACCTTCAAACTGTGGACCCCACCCAGTTTGGGTTTGTGAAAGGTACACCATGTCACCTAAACCTGATTGACTTCTTTGAAGAAGTCACCAGAGTCAAGGACAAGGCCAAGGTGGTTCACACAGCCTACCTAGATCTTGCCAAGGCCTTCAACAGCACCCCCACTCTGAAATTACAGGTAAACTCACTAAACTAGGCATAGATACTTATGTCACAAGATGGGTTGCCAACTGGCTTACAGACAGAACTCACACTGTGAAGGTAGCAGATTCCAAATCTGACTCCACAACAGTGACAAGTGGAGTACAACAGGGTTCAATCCTTGGTCATCTCCTGTTTGGCATCTACTTCTTTGAAGTTCAGGCTAACACAGAGGGTCTATAGCTAACAAAGTTCACAGACGACTGCAAACTGGGAGCCATTATTGACTCCCATAAAGATTTGGACAGTCTACAAAAGGGCCTCACTGAGACAGATGCCTGGTGTCAAAGCCATGGCCTCAAACTCAATGCCAAATAATACATTGTCATCCCCTTTGGGTAAAACTCTGTGCCCATGAACTACCACATAGCTGCTAGTACACTTAACACTGAAAGTGTGATAAGAGACCTAGGTACACAGGTGAACAGTAGTCTCTCCTTTGATAACTACATTGCCACAGTACTCAGAAAATCCTATGTGGCACATCACATCACAGCAGGTGTCTCATCCAGAAAAAAGGAGATAATTGTTCCTCTCTACTCATCCCTTATTAGACCTATTATACAGTACAATGGCCTGTTTGCTATCTACCTCACAAGACATCTACAACAACTAGAAAAAACACAGAATGACCTCACAAAAAGGATCACTGGCCTCAAACAGATGCCCTACGCAATCTGTCTCAAAATACACCAGCTTTAATACATTGCATATCGCCTACTCAGAGTCGATCTCTGCCTAACATACAAAGCCATGTCAAACACAGAGCTGTTGGACATGTTGCACATAAAGAAATCCCAGTCCCTCCAAAACACATGCTCCAGGGAGCTAAACCTTGTCACCACAATAGACAGAACATGCAGGAGGGATAGATTACTGTCCATAACTTTTCCCATACTCTGGAACAAACTACCCATTTATGTGAAACAAAGCTCCTCATTAGCCCTCTTTAAGATAAATATTGACATTTGGGTGGTAAATAGGAAATCCACCCCATGATTCACTTCTGTGTGCCAGCTCGACAGGGACACAGGACATTAGTTGTCCTGGGTGGTGAAAGCCAGGGAATCTTGTTGGCTAGGCTTATATAGGCCCTAGGGCCAATAGCGTAGTATCTACCAATGAACCTATAGATATATATAAATGTATGTATGTAGTCATATAACATGTAGTGCAGACATACCTCAGAATCAGACATATCAACCTCTTAGTACAAGACTAATGAACAAAGGCAGTACAAAGGGTGGGAAATGGGCCACATATATGGACATAATCAGAATATTGCTGTCACAACTGAACAGTTGTACAGCAAAGGGACTATATCAGCAGAACTTTCTGAATGATATGAGGATGGGAATTGACATGTATGTCAGTATTTACTGACATAAATCCTTGCATCATAACAGTGTTACCCAGAGAAATGCAAATAAACTGTGGAACAGAAACAAAGTATGGGCCAAACACCTGGACAGTCTTCAAACAGCCTGGCAGTGGAGAGGTATGCTCACAACCCTTTAGTGCAATGAATCTGGAACAAGCCAGACAAAGTGGGGGGAAAAAGGCATGGCAATAGCGGCATATCCAAATGATGTGAGTAGATAAGCTGAGAAGGTTGTTGTAGTAACACTGTTCTTGCTAACATATATTAACAGAAATATCACCTTAGTGCATTTTATAGTTAATGTCCAGAAACCAAAAGAACGAAACACTTTAACAGATACAAATATACATAATATGAGCATGCTGGTGCAATGCAGCAATTGCCTCATGTACACAGACAACCCTCTCCTCCTACCACCCAACACTACAACCTACGAGAGATGTACTTACATAGCCAAACTGGAAGCAAAGCTCTCTCCACCCAAGATTGTGCTAGACAGTCAAGAGGAGAAGGTTAACAACCCACACTACACCTCAAGCAACACATAGCCCTTCTAAATCCACACCACCAACACCCACACATAGCAACACTAAACCCACATATGTGGAGGCCCTTAACATTAACCTGCCCAAGCAACAAGGGCCTCCAAAGCTGAAATGCAAACAAACACCAATCACAACCAAAGTGTCACATAGCTCACACCAGTGTGCCACCCACCAACAGCCCCTAAGGCAAGACAACATACCCAACCCTTTAGTCATAGGTGACTCTATAGTCAGGCACGCTGATGTCCCACTCACCAGGTTGAACAAGGAGAAAATTACACTCAGCTGCCTGTCAGGTGCCAGGATCTGCCACATAACGCATGCACTCAAGTCACTCCACAACAAGTACAAATATGACTCTGTCATTGTCCATGTTGGAGTGAATGACTTGAGACGTACCTCCCTGGACTACATGAAAAAAGACATGGAAGAGCTCTCGGATCATGTGGCCCAAGCAGGTATGACCTTAGCCCTGAGTAGCATCCTGCCTTTGCCCCACCCCCCAGTAAAGAAACCACCATAAAAAACTTCCCCAAAGCCAACTTCATGCTACTCAAGTCAGAAGTGACAAACTTCATGACACCCATGCAGACGGGAACTGAAAGTTCAACTGCTGAATCCTACACTAAGGCACTGTACGAGCACATCCACTCATGCATGAATCATGCCATCCCAAATAGAACCAAAATGCTCTCATCCAAAAAAAGGAAGCCAATCTGGTGGTCCCCTGCCATAAACAAACTTTACAACAAAAGGAAGAAACTTTTGCAGAAAAAGAAAAATCCCAGGATGCAAAAACTCCTTACTAGCCTCAGTAAGAAACTGAGATGCCTCATAAAATCCTCCAAAGCTAGTTACGAAAATAAAATTGCCAAAGATTCCAAAGACAACCACAAAGCATTCTATAACTATGTCAAGAATCTAAATGGCAATGCTCAGATCTGCTCTGAGCTAAAACAGAATGGCATTAAATATACTGATCCAAAGGATATTGCCAATATCCTGGCAGATCGATTCAGTGCCAACTTCACCCCCACCCCTAAATGGCCCATCTCAATACCGAAGATTGCCAAATTCCAGTAATAACGCCACACAGGTACAAAACACTCTCTAAAGCCAAGAATACAGCATCCATGGGACCAGATGACATCCCGGCTGTGTACTACATGAACTACAATATGAACTGGCACCTCACCTAAGTGTCATGTTTAATCATAGCCTCACCTCAGGTTTCGTGCCCACTGAGTGGCGCAGAGCTACAGTTATCCCAATCCACAAGGGGGATCCACCTTGGATCCCAGAAACTACCGTCCCATCAGTCTGACAAGCCTTATCTGCAAGGCCATGGAGCGTATTATCATGGAACTTATAAACAAAGACATTGGCAACCTTCAAACACTGGACCCCACCCAGTTTGGGTTTGTAAAGGGCCGATCCTGTCTCCTGAACCTGATTGACTTCTTTGAATCAGTCTCCAGAGCCATGGACAAGGGTAAGGTGGTCCACACAGCCTATCTAGACCTTGCCAAGGCCTTTGACACCATCCCCCACTCTGGAATCATAGATAAACTTACTAAGTTGGGCATTAATCCCTATGTCACCCAATGGTTTGCTAAATGGCTTACTGATAGAACCCACACTGTAAAAGTAGCCGACTCCAAATCCAGCTCCAGACAAGTGACAAGTGGAGTACCTCAGGGTTCAGTCCTGGGGCCGCTCTTGTTTGGCATCTACTTCTCTGAAGTACAGGTCAACACTAAGGGACTCTGGCTAACAAAGTTTGCAGATGACTGCAAACTGGGAGCCATTATTGAATCACAAATGATGTGGATACTCTACAAAAGGGCCTTACAGAAACAGATGCTTGGTGCCAGAGCCATGGGCTCAAGCTCAATGCCAAGAAATGTATTGTTATCCCCTTTGGGAAAAACATGTATCCATGAATTACCATATAGGTGGCAGTACACTAAACACAGAAAGTGTGATAAGAGACTTAGGGACACAGGTGGACAGTGGTCTCACCTTCAATAACCACATCGCCACAACAGTCAGGAAATCCTTCTATGTGGCACACCTCATCACAAAGGGCTTTTCATCCAGAAAAAAGGAGGTCATTGTCCCACTGTACTCATCCCTCATTAGACCCATTATAGAATACAATGCCCCATTTGGTATGTACCTCTCAAGACATCTGCAACAACTGGAAAGGCCTCAGAAATACCTCACTAAAAGAATCACAGGCCTAAAGCAGATGCCCTACGCTGACCGCCTTAAAAAAACTCCAGCTATACTCTGTCGCATCTTGTCTACTCAGAGGCGATCTCTGCTTAACATACAAGGCCATGTCAAACCCAGAGCTGTTGGACATGCTACACTTAAAGAAATCCCAATCCCTCAGAGCTACACGCTCCAGGGATCTAAACCTTTTCATCACAATAAACAAAACATGCTGGAGGGATAGGTTCCTGACCCAGAGACTCCCCAGACTCTGGAATAGATTGCCCATACATGTCAAGCAGAGTGCCTCTTTGGACCTCTTCAAGGGGAACCTTGACGATTGGATGGGAGAAAGGAAATTCACCCCAGGGATCACGTCAGTCACCCTGCTAGACAGGGGTCCAGGAAAGTAAATAATGTGGGAAGAAATAGCCAAGGAATTGTTATGGCTAGGCTTGTATAGGCCCTAGGGCTGATAGCCTAGTACCAACCTATGAACCTATGATGCCACAGTATAAGGACAAAATGATTGACTTCAACAATTGGCTAAGCTTCTGGTGTCATTCAAAGGGGATCCAGTATCTGTCTGCCTGGGACGACATGATCGACAGACCACGATGCTTTGCCAGAGATGGTCTGCACCTGTCGCCCCTGGAATTCAGGTTACTGGCTAAGGCTCTTGCCACCACTATAGTGCCTTTTTTAGGCAAAGTTCAAAGGACAAAACCACCACCGTAACAGGTACAAGCATGCAAAATCTGAAGGTAATGCTACTCAATGCTAGAAGTCTAAATCTCAAAATGCACTCTCTCGCGGCACTCCTAAAAATGGAGAACATCGATATCTTTGCAGTAACTGAGGCCTGGTTCAAGTCTCCAGAGAGCACCCCTACAATACCAGGTTACAACTCTTACCACACTTTTTGGCCACCAAACCAGGACCGAAACATTAAAGGTGGAGGAGTGTCCATATTCACCAAGGATATTCACACCACCAGGCTAGCTGCCCAACACAATGCGTCTGAAATTCTCCAGGTGCAACTAACACTAGGTAAGACTGCAATCCAAATTGTATCTTGCTACAGATCCCCCAACATGCCCCAAGATTCTCACTACATCTTTCTAAACATACTGGAAAATATTAAGATACAGCCAAACACCCTAATACTGGGTGATTTCAACTACCCTGACATTAACTGGAAAACTAATCGTGTACCAAAACCTTTGACCAAAAGTTCTTGAAATTCATAAATTCCAATGCCTTGGATCAACTAATCCTTAGTTCCACTAGGGGACCAATATCCTAGACCTGGTCATTACCAACATGGGAAATCGATGATCCACACCTATGGTCACCCCCTTGTTGGTCAGGTCTGACCATAAGCTAATCACCCTTGACATCTACATCCCACCCCCACCTCCCAGTAAGGAAACCTCCGTAAAAAACTTCTGCAAAGCCAACTTCATGCTACTCAAGTCAGAAGTGATAAACCTCATGACACCCATGCAGAAGGGAACTGCTGAATCCTGCACTAAGGCACTGAACCAGCACATCCACTCGTGCATGAATCATGCCATGCCCAATAGAACCAAGATGCTCTCCTCCAAAAAGAGGAAGCCAATCTGGTGGTCCCTTGCCATAAACAAACTTTACAACAAAAAGAAGAAACTGTTGCAGAAAACAGGACAATCCCAGGATGCAAAAACTCCCTTACCAACCTCAGTAAGAAGCTGAGATCCCTCATAAAATCCTCCAAAGCTAGTTACGAAAATAAAATTGCCAAAGATTCCAAAGACAACCACAAAGCATTCTATAGCTATGTCAAGAATCTAAATGGCAATGGTCAGATCTGCTCTGAGCTACGACAGAATGGCATTAAATATACTGATCCCAAGGATATTGCCAATATCCTGTCAGATCGATTCAGTGCAAACTTCACCCCCCCCTCTCACCCCCTAAAGGGCCCATCTCAATACCGAAGATTGCCAAATTCCGGTAATAATGGCCAGACAGGTACAAAATGCATTCTGCAAAGCTAAGAATACAGCATCCATGGGACCAGACAACATCCCAGGCTGTGTACTACATGAACTACAAAATGAACTGGCACCTCACCTAAGTGTCATGTTTAATCATAGCCTCACCTCAGGCTTTGTGCCCACTGAGTGGCGCACAGCTACAGTTATCCCACTCCACAAGGGGGGATCCACCTTGGATCCCGGGAACTACTGCCCCATCAGTCTGATGAGCCTGATCTGCAAGGCCATGGAACGTATTATCATGGAACTTATAAACAAAGACATTGGCAACCTTCAAACACTGGATCCCATGTAGTTTGGGTTCGTGAAGGGCCGATCTTGTCTCCTGAACTTGACTGACTTTTTCGAATCAGTCTCCAGAGCCATGACAAGGGTAAGGTGGTCCATAGAGCCAATCTGGACCTCGCGAAGGCCTTCAACACCATCCCCCTTTCTGAAATCATAGATAAACTTACTAAGCTGGGCATTAATCCCTATGTCACTCGATGGGTTACCAACTGTCTTACTGACAGAACCAACACTGTAAAAGTAGCTCCAAATCCAGCTCCAAACAAATGATAGTACCTCAGGGTACAGTCCTGGGGCTGCTCTTGTTTGGCATCTACTTCTCTGAAGTACAGGCCAACATTAAGGGACTCTGGCTAACAAAGTTTGCAGATGACTGTAAACTGGGAGCCATTATTGAATCCCCAAATGATGTGGATATTCTACAAAAGGGCCTTACAGAAACAGATGCTTGGTGCCAGAGCCATGGGCTCAAACTCAATACCAAGAAATGTATAGTTACCCCTTTGGGAAAAAACATGTACCCGTGAATTACCACATAGGTGGCAGTTCACTAAACACCGAAAGTGGGATAAGAGACTTAGGGACAGAAGTGGACAGTGGTCTCACCTTTGATAACCACATTGCCACAACAGTCAGGAAATCCTTCTATGTGGCATACCTCATAACTAAGGGATTTTCATCCAGAAAAAAGGAGGTCATTGTCCCACTGTACTCATCCCTCATTAGACCTATTATAGAATACAACGCCCCATTTGGTATGTACCTCTCAAGACATCTGCAATAACTGGAAAGGTTGCAGAAATACCTCACTAAGAGAATCACAGGCCTAAAGTAATTGCCCTATGCTGACCATCTAAAAAAACTCCACCTGTACTCTGTTGCATATCATCTATTCAGAGGTGATCTCTGCTTAACATACAAGGCCATGTCAAACCCAGAGCTGCTGGACATGCTACACTTAAAGAAATCACAATCCCTCAGAGACACATGCTCCAGGGATCTAAACCTTGTCATCACAATGAACAAAACATGCTGGAAGGATAGGTTCCTGACCCAGAGACTCCCCAGACTCTGGAATAGACTGCCCATACATGTCAAGCAGAGCGCCTCTTTGGTCCTCTTCAAAAAGAACCTTGATGATTGGATGGGAGATAGGAAATTCACCCCGGGGATCACTTCAGTCACCCTGCTAGACAGGGGTCCAGGGAAGTAAATACTGTGGGAAGAAATAGCCAGGGAATTGTTATGGCTAGGCTTGTATAGGCCCTAGGGCCGATAGCCTAGTACCAACCTATGAACCTATGAACCTATGAGGGTTATGCTACTGCGCTGTGGAGATTCTATACATAACTATTGAAGGCCATGCAGTTGTTGTCATTATCTGCTGCAATCATGTTTTCATAGCTACCTTTACAGGAGTTGATGAGAGATCTCAACCTTTGGTTGAGGCTGATAAGGGAGTATTCCCAGTCTACGCACTTCACTTTATTCTGCATGAATTTCTTCCTTCTGTTTTAGGGTTTCTTTATGGCAGGGGACCACCAGATTAGCTTCCTTTTTTCTGAGGTGAGCATCTTGGTTGTATTGTGTATGGCAAGATCTATGCATTTGTGCGTGTGTTTGTATAGTGCATTGGTGTAAGATTCTGTGGTCATGCAACTAGTCTCCATCTGCATGGGTGCCATGCAGTTAGCCACCTCTGTTTGTAGGTGCCCAAAGTTAGCTTTGGAGAAGATTTCATGCTGGCTACCTTTGTGAGGTGGTCGGAGTGATGTGGATTTCCAAGGTGATTAGTTTGTGTTAGTAACTAACCAGGGAGAAATTGACTATTGGTGTAGAGCAACATTCGCCCATGTTAATAACGACCACATCAAGGATGTTGCTACCTCTAGTGAGAGTAAGAATGAGCATGTCCAGGGCATTGGAATTAATGAATCCCAGAAAGAATTGGCAAAGTGTATTGGTACATGAGTAGTTTTTCCAGTTAATGGTGGGGTAGTTGATGTTGGCCTGTATTAGAGCATTAGGTTGAAACCTAATATTCCCCAGGGTGCTTAGGAATGGGGAGTGTGAGTCTTGCGCCATGTTTGTGGACCTACAGCAGGCTATAACCTGTATTGCTGTCTTACCCAGTGTTAGCTGTACCTGAAGTATCTCAGATGCATTATGTTGTGCTAACAGTCTGGAGGTGTGTGCATCTGTTATGAATATTGAAACACCACCACCCTTGCAGCTGCAGTCCAAGTTTTGGGTCAAACAGGTGTGGAATGAGTGATAGCCTGGTAGTGCAGGTGTACTTCCTGCTGCCTTCAACCAGTTCTCTCCATTACAGCACAAATGTCGATGTCCTCCAGTTTAAGGAGTGCTTTGAGCGAGCGCATTTTTAAATATAGACCTCTAGTGTTGAGCAGATTACATTTGTTTGTAGCTGGTACAGTGGTAATGTGGTCTTTGAAACACTGCCTAAAAAAGCCACTATAGGGATAGCAAGAGCCTTATCCTGTATCTGGAAGCCCATGGGTGACAGATGCAGGCCATCTATGGCAAAGGATCATGGTCTGTCAAACATGTCACACACTCAAGCTATCAGATGCAAAGAAAAGAAGCTGCAACAAAATGACTTTAAGCTGCTTTTTTAATATCACACACTTTTCGTTCGAACCAAGTCCAAACTTCCTCAGACATACAGTTTCAATTAAAACCATTCGAATCAAGTCCAAACTTCCTCAGACAAACAGTTTCAATTAAAACTGGTACATTTAAATCCTGATTAAAAATATCACATGGTGTTAAAAACCCAATCCATAGGATGCTAATACATAATTAAATAAATGAATTAAATGAGATGCAGCCATCAACAAACCCCACCCCTAAGTAACTTAAAGAACTCTTTGATTAACTTACTGTGCTAAACAGCACTTGATACAAACTGGACCTCCAGCCCTTAAAGTCACCTATGCTTACCATAAAAATTTATACTTAAAAAATGACATTCCGTAACTGCACATCACTCATGAAATCAAGATAGAAATGATAAAAATGGACTCATATTTACAAATCAACCTTGTGAGTTCTATTTGCAACTGTAGGACCATCAATCATATTGACAAACCTAAATTTGAACTCTAAGATGGCACATATGGAATCAAAATATATACATATACATCAACACATAATACTCACGTTCCAAAAGAACAACAAATAAATCACATCCAACTACTACTAGGAGCTTGAATTATTATGACAGATCAAATTGAATGCTTATAAATTCCCTGGCCTGAATGAAGCCTGTTCTCAAATGTATTTTAAAGTTAAAAAGTTTGGCCAGATAAGCCAATATTATTCTATTTCCCCATAGCCCAGTAGTAGTTCTGGCTTCTGTAAGGGGACCAAGAAAATAGAACATAATGAACTTAATGCAGAATGTCATAAGGTATGCTTAAAACTCAGTGGATGTTAGGAGGTTGTAGATTACAGTAGTTTAGTTTAATATCAAAATAATGTAATAATGCAATATGTGATGGGTCACTTTAGAAATATATTGAGGTAGGTTAGTAATTTCTACTTTACTGTACGGAGGAGGCGTAGTTAATGAGCATGCGCTCTCCCAGACAGGAAGAGTGGTTGGCTTGTATCGGTTATCGTCCTTAGCTATCTATTATACTTTATTCATTTTTTCACTTATCTAGATAATTGAATTGGATGCGAGTGATTTGTTTGTTGTTCTTTTGGAATGTGAGTATTATGTGTTGATGTATATATTTTCATTCCATATGTGCCATCTTAGAGTTCAAATTTAGGTTTGTCAGTATGACTGATGGTTCTATAGTTGCAAATAGAACTCAAGTTATAGGAAGGTTGATTTGTAAATATGAGTCCGTTTTTATCATTTCTATCTTGATTTCACAAGCGATGTGTTGTTACGGACTGTCATTTTTTAAGTGTAAACTTTTATGGTATGCATATGTGACTTTAAGGGCTGGAGGTCCAGTTTGTATCAAGTGCTTTTTAGCACAGTAAGTTAACTGAAGAGTTCTTTAAGTTACTTAGGGGCTGGGTTTGTTGATGGTCGCATCTCATTTAATTAATTTATTTAATTATGTATTAGCATCCTATGGATTGGGTTTTTAACACCATGTGATATTTTGAATCAGGATTTAAATGTACCAGTTTTAATTGAAACTGTTTGTCAGAGGAAGTTCGGACTTGGTTCGAATGAAAAGTGTGTGATATTAAAAAAGCAGCTTAACATCATTTTGTTGCAGCTTCTTTTCTTTGCACCAGACGGCTTGAGTGTGTTTCGTTAGTTTGGTTCGTTTTTCTGTGCTTTTACAAGTTTGTCATGTCAAACATGTCATCCCAGGCACACAGACAGTGGAACCTCTTCATATGATACCAGAAATGTAGCCAATTGTTGAAATCAATCATTTTCAGCTTGTACTGTAGTATCATTCAGGGTGATGGTAGGATGCTGCTCAGGGCTAGGGTCATACCTGTCTGGGCTACATAGTCAGAGAGCTCCTCCATGTCTGTTTCCATATAGTCCAGGGAGGTACGTCTCAGGTCATTCACACCCAGATGTACAATGACAGAGTCATATGTATGCCTGTTGTTGGGTGACCTCAGTGTGTACGTGTTATGTAGCAGATCCTGGCACCAACAGCCAGATGACTGTCACTTTCTCCTTTTTTAACCTAGTGAGTGGGACATCACTGTTCCTCACTATCACATCAACTATGCCTAGTGTTTTGGCCATGTTGTTTTGCCTTAGGTGCTTTGGTTGACTGGCACACTGTTTAGGAGACATATGTGTCTTGTGATTAGTGTTGTGTGATGGTGGTGGTGGTGGTGGTGGAGTGCATGTCTGCCCTGGAAGGTCTCTGCTGTTTGTGCAGCTTTTCATTGAGAGCCTCCGCAAAGGTGGGTGCGTGGTTTGTGCTTTTATATGAAGGCAGTGCTGGTGTGTGTAATGGAGGGCTATGTGTTCCATGCAGTGTGGTGCAAGTGTTGACCATCTCCTCTTGACCAACTATTCTGGTCTTGGCTGGAGAGTGTGTGGCTTCCAATTTGGATATATAAGTGCATCTCTTGCAAACCTGAGTGTAGAGAGGTAAGAGGTGATGGTTGTCAGTATACATGAGGCAGTTGCAACATTGCCTCAGGATGGCCAAGTTCAGCAGGTTAATAGGTGAAAGCACAGGGAACTGACCTATAGACATGCCTGGAGGGGTAGCCATTAATAATAATTACTGGAGCTGTTTCCTCATAGAACGCTTAGTGCTGTTAGCACATTTGTGTGCTAAAATACTTGCCTACAAGACATCTGGTAAAGTGCTAAAGTAATAAGATATTGAAAGTGCAGGAGAGGAGACAACTAGCATATCTAAGTGACACATTGAAGAGCAGACTTGGGCAACACTCAGAAGCTAACATACATTCCTGGATACAGCAGTTCTGTATCTGGACTAGACTAGTTAGAGGAAAGGTAACTAATTAGTATTATTTTTATAGCCAAATGTCTAGTATATTATATGTGTCTCCATGTAGTGAAGAATGGTGTACAATGGATGTATGAGTGCATATCATATGTCCAACCACCCATGTATACACATGTCCCATACAGTATACTCACACACCTTGCTACTGTAATGACAGCACATATAGGCATGTTATGTAAAAGAAATAATATGCACCTGGCTTGCAACAAAATATACAGCCCTTAAACCCAGGAACCTGTACACAATAGTCAAAGCATGTAACCACTAAGCCATCTGAGCTGTACTAGTTTATGATGTTTTCAACCATAGCATGCCGTGCAGTTGGTTTATCATAGGGAAGGAAGACTGTGGAATCAGTAATGATTTAGTTGTCAATAAATTGCAGCACTGTCAGAGCCAAGAGCACCTTAGTACAATTCTGGACCATGCCACATGAAGTTGGGGGACCAGTCTATGGACATGCAAACACATTGGTAATGATACAAAAGGACCCATGCCACTGACATCTGCTGCCCCCCCTACACAGTACAACTAATAAGAACACAGTACACTGCTACAAAATCAGGATAGGCCATACACAATGGCCAGACATACATGAACCTCTTAGTAATATAACTAAAATGACTGAAGATAGTAAAACAACAGACACCAGCCATCAATACACACAAATGCTTTAATGTGTTTTGCTGTCAAGTATTACATAAAACATATTTGCCTTAAATACAGAAAGCAATTGACACTTAATTACGTATGTTCTTAAACAGCCTCCAATTACCCTCCTCAGTTAACCCCCTAGGGGATACAGTATCAAATGATACAATGTAAATTGATTCTTCACATAACACTGGTTCTGTTATAAGTGTTTGATGAAACTGGGAAACAGACCTTTTCCAAAAAAGTACATTGTAACCCACTACAGTCCCCACGGTGAAATGTATGACAAGTAACAGCTATAGAACATTTGTCCATGTATGTTTGTGTCTTTCGGCTTTTCCTGGTTAGGGGTCGCCACAGCGGAACTCCAGTCCACTAATGATTGGCAGTAGATTTTTACGTGCTGGCTTGCCGGGCCTAACGCACAACCTTCAATGAAGGAACATCCATTCACGCATGTCACCACACAGAAGACGCTCTAACTGAGAATCGAACGGGCAATGTTTAACTGTGAGGTGACAACGCTACCGCAGCACCACCACCACAGTATAGAACATTTGTCCATGTAATAACTAATATCTCTCACATGTTCTAACAGACTGATTCTAAGCCATGTTCTACTATTCCACAGACCCACCTCTTGATTGTACAGGGTTCTACATGCTGTCCAGCCTTTGCACTCATATGTATGGCCCCTACCTAACTTAATGTGTCTTATTCCACAACATCATTGGGATGGTAGCAGGAATGCCAGCACTAAATACTGCTAGACCATACCTATCAACCTTCTACTGCATGACAGCTGGACAAAGCCTGCCATATAAGTGGAGGACAGAGGTCCAAACACAGGGCCATATCTGAAATATTGCTGTTATACACTGAGAAAGTTGCTGGTGTTACAGGGTTGGTTGCAACATCTCTATTCTGAGGGATATGAAGTCAGAAGCACAAATGGATGTTGCCATTTACTGGCAGCAATGACCAGAGTATTACACTGATTTGCCAAGGACAACACCTGTCTAGGTAACACACCAAACATAACAGGCAAACCTCTGGCCATTATGTGGACAGGCCCACAGTTCAGAGCTATGCAGACACATAACTTTGTCAGACTGACATCCATGCAGAAGGAGCATGCACACACAAAGCCTGTAAAACTAGCAGTATTCACACCATATAACAGCAATACTTACATTCGGTCCCTAAGTCTGTAACCTTCTCCACCATTTAGTTGGCCTATCTCCACAAGTCTTGTTGTAAGAGTTATTCCCATCTGCTGTGTGTAACACTTAGTAGCCATACACCTCCAGGATGTGATCCTCACAGCCAAGGCAAAGGGACAACACCCACATAAAGTACTCAATTATAGGAGTGTGTTGCCATGACATTGGCTACTGGAAGAACTACCCAGCTGTTCTACATGCAATTAGCAAGTGGGGAACACCAGTTGATGCACAGGCCATCACATGGTTAAGAGCATTATCTACAAAGGGCATGCAAACATCTATTCCAAACATCTGTCTACCAGTACTCCACATTGAGAAACAGAAAGATGTGGAGCAACTTTCTGACACAACCCAGTACAGTGTGATATAATAAAAAGGTATGTGAAACAAGTCAGCATATAAGTGAATGTAGTATGTGTTTTCTAATAATGGGAAATAAGATTTTGAAAGATTTATGTCTGAGCAAACTTGCTGTAGTGAGATCCTGCTAAACAGCCCCTATGGCCATAGCATCTGCCTCTCTCTGCTGTGACATAGAACACAGCTCAGGACCCTAACTCACCCCAGGAAAGGACAGCTCACATATGACAAACACTGGAGTGTCTGTCAAACATTACTGACTGTGCCACTGCTAGGCCAGCTACAGGGATATTGTACATATCCATATGCTACCTGTGAATATGAGTATGACACATGTTTGTCGTGGAAATCTAAGAGAACTATATAGTGTATATACACCTTCCATAGCCAGAGAACTGGCAGATTCCACACATGTGGATGGACAGGGGTGCTCATAGGTGGACTACTGCCCATCATGGCCCTGCCACAAGTGCCACAGCAGGCATCACCAGATGCATATTTTGGACTGTCATGGAGGCACAGGCATGTGCCAAATCTAACACTGGACATATTCTCAGGGTCACAAATGCAACTCTTCATGCTATGTTTAGCAACATCCTTGATCTTGGAGATGCCCACCGTTATCATGCTGAGGTCATAGATAGATGGCTGGGTGAGATGGTGGCAATCATCAGCTGTGGGATGTCTGTGCCACAGCATGTGGTGGGAATTAGGCATCAGCCATGTGGATGCAGGACGGCACATATGCTGGAAGTACAATGGTGTAAAACTGTAAACAATGGCCACATTTGTCATGCAAATACACACAGTCAGAATACTGATGTCACACACACAAACATACACAATTGGCACGACTGAGATTAGAACCACTACCTACCTAAGTCTTGCTATTCAAGTGTTCTGCATTTACTGCACATGCCACAGAGAAAGTAGGGTGAAGTATGCTCCACAGTTTCTTTAGGTGAACAACATCCACTGGCCTTCCACAGTATGGCAATGGGAGATGTCCTGGGTGAGAATGGCCAGGAAATACTATCAGCTATAGAAATGTACACAATGACCAACACAGATACAGCCATACACACATTTGCCACACCTGCAGTTAGCAGCCCTGCCTATCTCATCATTTAGTCCATACTGTTACAGAGTTTTGGCACACAGCACATGCCTTATTGGGCTGAAGAGTATCATCAGTTACCTGTATGGTCAATGGTGACAGTGGTCCTCATACAGTGGACCTTGGGAAATGTACTGTGGGTACCATGGTGTAAAAATATTACACCCAGCACCCCACCCACATTGCGTACAGTACTCACTCATACCCATGATAATGCTATGACAAACCCACAATCACACATTTACCAGGAATGAGATTCAAACCTTTGCCTGCCTATTTAATTATTGCTATTATGCTGATATGCATTTATCGCACATGCCACAGGTAGGGTGACGATTGTTTCATGGCTCTCCTAAGTTGAACAACATCACCACCCCCTGTAATGTATGGCACTGTGCAGTGTATTTGGAGAATGGGGCCTCAGAATGCTGTCTCCTACAAATATGCACACTCACACACACTTGCAAACACATACACACACACATAGTCACATATGCCAGGACTCAGAGGGTAAACCACACATGTCTACTCATTGGTAGAACAGTGTTATGCTGGTACTGCAAGCTCAAGATAGACTATAGGGTGAAGGGTCACAAGGTACCTTTACAGTGCAGTACAGCAGCAGCAGCCCTTTCTAAGTATAGCACAGGGGGTGGATGAGAAGGTCCTTAAAGTATTTTCAACTGCAAGTTTACAAACTCACAAACACTGTTATACTCAGTAATGCACACAGACACATTTGTCAGTACTGAGGTTCATTGGTGCAAGTGCCCCTGGGTGTGTACCAGGCTAATGTCCATGGAGATATGAGAAGAGTAGGGCATGTGAGTAACTGGTATCATGGCACCTGACATTTGTCAGCATGCCATCTATCAACTACTGCCACTTGAGTGATCCACAGGGTGACAGTTATATTCACCATCCACTCATCTAAATTTCTCTTGAAGAGGGCCAGTGAGGTGCTTTGACTTGACATGTATGCAACATATATCACATAGCGTGGCCAGTGTCTGGGTTATGGACCTGTCCCCAAGCATGTTCTGTTGAATGTGGTAATGCGGTTGAGGTATCCATGGCATGTGGTGCATACAGCTTGTGGTTTCCTAGCTGTGGCATTTTTAACACAGTTGGGTAGACATGGCATTGTCAGTCAAGTAGGGATTGCCTGTAAGTAGCCAAGATGTGACCGTGAACACTCAGAGGTTTTGTACTCTTTCCATATCAGACAGTTGTTTCATGCCTAGGGTCGTACATGTCAGGTGCACTTGTAGTCTACCCATTTGTTAATGGTGTCTACTGAGTTGCATGGCAAAGGGCCACTGGACCTGCTGATTTGGCCTAATGAGTGGGGAGTAGAGGGAGACATTGACCTCTTCATTCCTGGATGACACACCCTTAGTTATGCAATGTGCCACATGAAAGGACTTTTTGTCCACATCTGTGTTGACAGACCTCCTATAAGGACATCTGTCTCCATTGGACTACTACCAATGTGGTCATTTATGGATAACACATTGATTCAGCAGGGGATTGGGACACATTTCTTGACATTGAGACTAAGGCCAGTGTTCTGACAACAGTTGGAGGTGTCAGCGGCAACTTTATGCAGGATGTTAACATATCTGGGGATGTAAACAGATCCTGCAATTAACAATTGTCTGCAAACATTGTTAACCACAGTTCATTCCTGTTGGGCTGAATATCAGAGCCACATACAACACACAAGACTGAACACAGGACAAGAACCTGTGGTACTGCACACATGACTGTTTGGCAGTCTGACACCACTCATGACAGATTGCAGTCTGACATGTAGTCCACTGCTTTCACACTGTGAGATCCATCTGTGAGCCAGTTTGCAGACCGGTTAGTGACATAGGGATTAATGAATAGATGAGTGTGTTTGCCTATGATTCCTGAGTGTGGAATTGTATCACAGGACTACAAGGGCCACATATCTTATTTTGGACACCATATTGTTCTATAGTAATATCAAATGACAAATTATAGGACTGAAGAGTATCCACAACTACCCCAAAAGTGGGCCCTGTACAGTGGACATTTGGTAGTTTGCTGGGTGGACCACACAAAAGTGTAGCAAAACCCCAAGGGACATGGATCACACTGTTAATGACACAACCACAGACAAACACACACACTTGACAGGAATGAGATTTAAACCCCTATCTAACTAGTTCACTGTATTATAGATTTATCAAACACGCCACAACACTTACATACTTGAGAGCTGTCCAAAGGTATCTTTAAAGGTGAGTAACATCAGCAGCAGGGATAAAGAAGGGGAAAGGAAGTGTAGTAAGTGCCAATGGCCTCAAAATCATCCCTGGGATTCAGCAAGCAGCCATGCAGCAATATGTTATTCCTGCATGGCAGGGACCATTCCTATTCAGCATGGCAGCGTGTTATGCATATTTATGAAGGTGCGCTGCCATCCTATAAAATGGACATGGTTCCATGTACAAGTGCAGGGGATGTGTCTGAGAGCAGAGCTCTCACAATACACATGCCCCCTGCACTCCAGAAATGCCTTTCGGCAATTGAAAACGAGCGAGAACACTCGTAACACCCCCAACCCATCAGGATAACAAATCTGTGGTCAAAGGCGTAAGGGACAATCGTCCCTACGCATACCTCTCAACTGTACAGATTTTTGCAGAATGTTCAGATTTTTGCCTCATATATTTGGTGTGTTCCTCCTAAAATCTGTACCTTTCTGGCAAGTAGCTAAGAGCTAAAGTCATTAAATAATGACAAACATTTGAGTTTAAGATTCCACATCCTTCAGAAGATTCATGCTAATGTAAAACCTATTATTCTATCAACTTTTTAAGTTTGCAAGAGCAATATTTAAAATCTGTCCCTATTTCTCCTGCCATCATTTTAGGCATTGTCCATATATTTTGCTCTAAGAGGTTGAGAAGTATTCTACCAAGCCAAAATTTGTTAGGATAACACAGGTAGCATAAGCACATAGCACACACCTCCCAACCTGTCAGAGTAAGGAATGTGGACAAAACCAAAAGGGACAATTGTCCCACAAAGCAGAAAATTGATAACGTAACAGATTCAGCATTAGCAGGGATATTCTGAAGGGTATAGATAAAATAACACAACAAAACTTTTTTTTTATAAATGCAATAAAGTTTAAGCATAGCTGCATGGGTGTGTCTGCTGCTTAGCTAAGCTTAGTCCAGCTTAAACAGCACAAGAAGTTAAATAGCAAGAGAAATCCAACATAAGCAGTATTGCAATAGTGTAGTGGTTAGAGCATATGGTTTGTGAGCTGTCATTCCCAATTCAATCCCCATTGTAACCAATTTGCATTTTACATGTGAAAGCAGTACATAAACATGTTTTTTTTATTATTAGCTACTAAATAACATATATTTGTTAACCGGAGTACTGCATTAGGTCCAGATGTGAGGTGTTAGTTTAATAAAGTTGTGAAACCCCCATATAAGCACAAGTGTACCATACAGTATAGTCATGAATAAATGTAATGAAAGCACATTGGGGGATGTCAGGGACAGTAAACAAATTTATAATATGTAATGAATGATGAATCAATGCCATACAGCAGATAGTCTATACAATGAAAAATAAGCAATGTTAAGCATTGCACAGCTTTACTTACCAGGTGTAAGCATTGTGTAAATATGACTGCTAAGCAGTGAGTCACCCAGCTAAGTTGATTTTCCCATTGGTAAGCAGTGCTGAACCTGTCCCTTTAAGCACTGCCAACTTTAGCTAAGCAGGTTTTCCCATAGTTTAGCTTAGCTCAGCATATTCAAAACCGTCCAATCACAGCAAAGGGCAGAAATCGGCCATATTTAAGCCTCCATAGGTGGGAATACAACTCATAACTGGTTGCAGTTTCCCACTGTAGGCAGTATGGCAGGAGTCGGTGAGGGTATGCGCTTCCGTGCACAGAGCTGGGGCATATAGGAGTCCAAGGTCATGGTAGGTCTCCTAGTACAATACCATAATGAGAGACTGCTGCAGGGCCAGTACCAAGGCTCCCAATATAAAGCGGAAGTCTGGGACTATCTTGCCCATGATCTCACCATTGCCACTGATATCCCTCAGACCGGTGAGCAGGTCCAGCACCACTATGCCGACTTGAAGCAGAGAAAGTAGGAGCTCCTGGATGAGTGGGTCCAAGAAGCAAGGCAGAGGGGTGATGTCCCAGCAGTGTGTAAGTACTCATACTAATAACTGTTTACTAATGTCCAGCCTGTGTATATGATGGATAGGTATGCCTAAATATTTCTCTATTTACCTTACAGCTGCAGCTGAGTGGGCTCTGAATCAGGAAGCACATGGTAGTAGGCTGCAAAGGCTGCATAGGGAGGCTGGTGAGTAACAATCCCGCTTGTAGTAGTCATACCAAATAAATATAAAGTAGTAGAAAGTCACCTGGCAGTATAAAAATTGTTATATGGATTGTACTGAATAAACCAGACAATATGACAGTAATAGTCCCATATAGGTCATATTTAAATAAAACTGTAACTGCCTTGCAATAAAGCTCTAAATCCTGGACTGGTTGTGTTTATTCTGGTATTGTATGGCATTTAATGTTGCGTTCTCTGAATAGTAATGTTGTGTTAACCACTGTTACCCACACTGTGCTACATAAAAAATGTATAGGAATGTCTGTATAAGACTGCTGTAAGTACAAGATCAAATTTTACAACCAAGAGAGACTTAGACAGACAACACTGAAAAGATAAACAGCAATATCCAAATAGCACACTCTGCTGTGACTTAAATTTTTGCATTTTTAGCAGACACAGCCATGGTTCCAATCCTGGGAGTGGTAATAAGCTGTATGCATAATCATACCTCTCAACTGTACAGATTTTTCAGAATGTCCAGATAACTGACCCATATTTTCTGCCTGCTCCTCTGCCCCCTTGGCAAATCAGTGGGATGATCTCAGAATTGTAGTCACAAAATAATGACATACAAACATTAGGGTACATCCCAACACCCTAATTATGGGCAATTTCAACTATCCCACCATTAACTGGGAAAACTACTCATTTACCACCTCTTTTGCTCAAAGATTTCTGGAATTCATAAATTCCAATGCCTTGGATCAACTTATCCACATCCCCACCAGGGGTAGCAATATCCTAGATCTGGTCATTACCAACATAGGTGACTGGTGTTCCACACCAGATGTCAGTTCCTCGTTGGTCAGATCCGACCACAAGCTAATCAGCCTAAACATCCATATCCTGCCCCCACCCCCATTAGGGAAACCACCGTAAAAAATTTCTCTAAAGCCAACTTCATGCTTCTTAAGACAGAAGTGGTTCAGCCACCTCCAATTACACTCTGTACTCAACCCCTAGGGGGGAAAGTATTAGTTGTCACAAAGTAAATGTATCTGTTACATAACAATGCTTAACTTAAACCATCACTATCACACTGACAAACAGAACTTTGTGTAAGACAGTAAGCTCTAGCCCACCACTGTTCCCATGGTGAAATGTATGAAAATGTACAGCCCTATGCCTTAATGTTTCTTATTACTGATATCCCTCACATGTTGTAACAGCCTAGGTTACAAACATGTAATACCCCTCCCCATAAAATGTCTTACAAGGGCATATAACAGTGTTCTCCATACACTGACCTCCAGACTGTACTAGGTCACACATGTTTTGTCCAGCTGTGGTCTCATATATATGGACCCTACCCCACAATTTGTTTGGGAGTCCACAACATCACTGGAATGATTGCAGGAATGCCAGCACTAAATAATGATAGGCCACTACCTAACAACCTCTTGCTGCATGACATCTGGACAAAGCTTGGTATATAGGTGGAGGACAGAGGCTGAAACACAGGGCCATATTTGAAATATTGCTGTTATACACTGTGAAAGTTGCTGGTTTACAGGAGTGGTTGCAACATACCCTTACTCAGGAATATTAAGTCAGAAAAAAAATAAATGTTGCCATGTACTGATAGCAATCAACGGAAAGAATGGCACTGATATGTCAGAGACAAGACCTGTGTTGTGAACAGAAAAAACATAACAGCCAGTCTTCTGGCCACCCTATGGAAAGGCCCACAGTTGAGAGCTATGCAGACAGACTGCGTTCCATGCAAAACTAGCATGTACACACAAATCCTGTAAAACTAGCAATATCCAATGCATATAACAGCAATACTCACACACTGTCCCTAGGTCTGGAACCTTATACAAACATGTAGTTGGCCTCTGTCCACAAGTCCTGTTGTAGGAGGTATTTCTACCTGCTGTCTGTAACACTGCTGCCAACACATAGGAAGGATGTCTTCCATACAGGAAAGGTAAAGGGACAATGCCCACATAATGTAGTCATTTATAGTAGTGGGATGTATGACATTGGCTATTGGAAGTACTACACAGCTGGCTGCATGCAATTAGCAAGTGGGGAACACCAATTGAGCCATCAACCGATCATGGGCATTACCTACAAAAGCCATGCTGCAAACCTGTAGTGGAGAGAGACAGAGAGAAAGAGGGAGAGAAAAAAAAATAATACTAAAAAACAAAAATACTACAAAAAAAAAAAAAAAAAAAAAAAAAAAAAAAACAAGGAAGACATCCAAGTGGTACATAGAAGAGAGCACAGTAATAAAACAGGCATGTAAAACATGTCAGCGTGTAATTGAATGTAGTACTTGGTCTGTAATAATGGGATAGATGATAAAAGATTTATATGTGCCATCAAGACTTGTTGTAATGATGTCCTGCTGAACAACTGCTATGGACATAGAATCTGGCCCTGTGGGCAGTGGGCCATACTTTTCAACTGTGCATATCTGCACAGAATGTCAAGATTTAAGCCATCATAGTGCTTGTTCTGTTCCTCCAAACATGTATATTAGTCTGGCAAATAGCTGAAGGTAAAAGTAATGAAGTCATGATAGACACATGAGTTTCAGACCCCACCACTTTCAGAACAGTCATGGTAATGTGAAATGTAGCATGCACAAACTTCATAGGATTGTAATAGGCATATCTATAATCTGTCCCTATATATCCCTCCCAATGTTATGCTGTGTCCACATGTGATGCTCTGTTTTGTAGCAAGGCAGAACAGTGAAGCTGTGAAGGAAGGAGGGTCAGAGTGTGGATTCGATATCTGAACGCACTTATATATATATATATATATATATATATATATATATATATATATATATATATATATATACACACATATCATGTATGTCTACATATATACAAACACACACACACACACACACACACACACACACACACACACACACACACACACACACACACACACACACACACACACACACACACACATATATATATATATATTTTTTTTTTTTCCCCCTACTGTTGAATGACTGTGCTGCATGATATGTTTGAGAAAACATCACACATATCTGCAGCTCAGATCGGTTAGTGGTAAATTGCTGTGGTAATTGTGTGCAGAGTCCTGGGTTAGACACTTGCAAGGGCTGATAGTTTATTTGCTGGCCAGAACAAGGGTTGTTGGATACAGAGTGATTAAGTCACCTGTGAGCAGTTGTAAGTGGGTGCAAAATGGACAGTTATGTATGGTGTGAAATTCTTTTTGGGAACAGATTCCCCTTTTTTGTTAAGGTGAGAGTGGGATGTTGGGGAAGGATAGTAGGTATATTTGGGGAGGTAGGTTGGATCAGAAGACAAACAAGACAGACAAGACAGCAAACAGGGGCGGTATATGACACATGTGGGGGGTAAACACCTTAGACGGGGAGGGGTCTGAAGGTAGTGCAGGACCAGTGGATGAGGAGGTCCCGGGGTGGGTCCCAGATATGCTGTGGCCTGGTGCAAATGGCCAGATGAGGTGGGAGAGGTGGTTCTGCTGGGAACAGCCTTCCCAAACAAGCTATTATGCTGCAGTTTTAGAACATATGTGGGTTAGTAATAGTCAACACAATCCAGGATTAGTTATAACAGCATGCATAGATATTCCCATTAACCCAAAACACCAGATTTGGAACAGTTGCATAGCAAACGGAATACATGCATATATGGAACTACAGTGGCCATTACAATGGCATGCAGGCTACATTGATAGCAACAGGCCACCAATGATAGTGTTTCAACATGGAACATGAATAGAGGCACATTTCAATATTTGTTGCACAATATGATATGTGTCCCAACAGTAGGTTTGGTGTAAACATACCCATTGATTTGTGTGTTTAGATTATTGTTGCAGATATGGTGGGGGGTAGAGAGAGAGAGATGTCAATTAACAACTATTATATCTTTGCAGTATGAGGTCCTCAGACCTTTTTTTCCTGTTTATGTCTTCCCAGTACCATGCCCCAGGGCTGTCTCCCTGCTTATACTCCCCAGGAGAATGATATAATAATAAACTTCCTTGTGCAACACCACAGAACCTTCTTTGGACATATGGCCCATAATCTGCAAGAGAGGATTGCCCTGTGGAACAAGCTCATCCACAGGGTAAATGATGTCAGCCTGCATAACCACAGTTATGAGAAGCTGCAACATCATTGCACTGATCTCATTTGCCATGCTCATCAGTGTGCTGCTGCAGTTAGGATGGACCAGCTAGCCACAGATGGGGGTCATGCCATCCAGCCCCCACTAACACATGCTGAGGAGCTCCTTGCCAGCCTTGGGGCACCAGCCCACCAGCCAAGCCAGGAACCTGATGATAGCATTGTGGAGGTGGATGCTACCCACACAATGGATGAGGAGCATGCAGGTAAGGGCCCAGGGCACATTAGTAGACCTTGCTTATCCATCTTCATCTGTAAAGTATCGTCATGCATATGTCAGATAACATAGTCTGTTGCTGCAGCGTAGTAATGAACAGATGTGCATAATCTCTATTGTACTGTTGATGTATTGAAATGTTGCTCCCACTGTGTACCAATGCCACAGGTGTGGCTACTGACATTACATCTCTCACACAACTATATAGGTCCCTCTGGTATACAACTGGGGCAGCAGCCTGTAGCTGGTAAGAATGGAGTCGTTTTGTTCAGGTTTGCCAATAAACTGGCTATGTTATGGCCATTGTATTTGCCATGCACACATTTAACACACCTACCCATAATGTGTGCTGTACATGTTCACTTATTGTTGCTGTTAACTGCACTACATTACAGTGGTCATCATGGTGGCATATCTGAAGGATATGTAAGAGTCCTGCAGTATACCTAACAACCTGTCAGTGCAAGATCTGTGGACAGAGATGAACATAATGGTGGGACAAATGGCCTACAATAGGGACATGTCTGAAATATTACCCTTATACAGTGGCTACAGTAGTGTATACACCACTATTACAATGACAACTGTTACAGATCTATACAACGGCATATCAAAATACCACATTCCACATCTTTTACAACCTGTAATGTGATCCTAACATGAGCAATGTATGTGTTATATGGAATCCTATGTTAGCACAACAAATATGGGGAATACATACCTTAACAAACACTGGAAGCATATGTGTGCACACACTCCTAATAACATATTGTGGAAGCAGCTTTTGAGATACTGATAGCATTCACTCTTCTTGAGTACGCATCTTCCATCAAGTACAGGGTCTCAATGTCACACAAAGTAATGGTCTGCTGTCCAAGAAGTATGTCCATGACATTTGCCCACTCACCTGCAACAGAGGTAGCCGTGGCTTGCACACATCTTACAAACCATGGAATGGATCCCATATCCAAAAGGTAGCATTCAGGAGTGGGAGATGTAGCCTTACCTCACCATTGCATATACCATGGCAAACAGTGCAGACAGTCATGTATGTGACTATGAAGTATGGGCCAACATTAATGTAGAAAATAAACTGATGCCCATCCAAGACAGATGACAACACATGTTGCAAACTGGTGATGGAGGCTGCCCATAAACATGCAGCAACATTGAGGGACTTGCAGAAATGTCTAGCAGGTACTGTCTGTGCAGTACCTGTGTTGACAATCACCTGGACTCTGCATAAGTGTGGCCTATGGGTTAGGGTAATCAGATGGAAGAATTGTTCCACAGGAAACATCATCCAGGGCTCTCTACAAGTAGCATATGCATAATATCAAGTCTCCCAAAGGCATGTGTTGCAATGTGTAATGGTGTACTGAGACCAAGGCTGAAACCTATAGACAGTATTAATAAAGATGCACGTGGTGCACAAGCAACATCTCACCCCACCTCAGATCCACCATCCCGATCTGTACCTTGCTGCTGCCAGTGTACACTTTTAGGTTTGCTGTTCATTAGTAGGAACTAGAACAATAAACATGGTGCTCTGAATTTGGAACACTGCAAAATGACACTCATGTGGCCCATGGTTGCCAAGCATCTGCAGTAAGGTTGAGGATGGGGAGGGGTGTCATCCTGAAACACAACAGTGAACTGCAGCATACATCCAAAGCTCGCTAAGAATGGCTGTATCTGAACACAGTCAAGGTCATGAATTGTGCCAGACATAACTCTGACTCCACAGGAATAGTGAAGGCACTGTGTGACCTCCAAGGGCTGTGCACATGAGCTGACCTTGTAATCCGACAGAGTTGGGGGACATTTGTAGGGTGGAGTGACCAAATAATGGCAAGTGAAGATGGGCCATACTAGTTATACCCCTTCCAGGAATAGCGACTGCTGTAGTTTACTTAACAGGTGCTGCAACAACCTATCATGTTAAGGATGTGCACACTTATGCAACCTGTTGAGTGCCATATGTCATGCATGTTGACTGTTGGGTAATGAGAGATCTGTGTAGTATCTTTGTGCCACCTCACGTGTGTGTGTGTGTGTGTGTGTGTGTGTGTGTGTGTGTGTGTGTGTGTGTGTGTGTGTGTGTGTGTGTGTTTGAGTGTGTGTAGAGGTAAGCAATGATGTTTTTTTGTTTTCCCCTCACAGGTGGTGAGGTGGGTCAGGGTCCCTCCTGCAGGCAAACTGATGTTAGTGTCCATACAGACTCTGACAATGATGATAGGTATGGTGAGGCACAGGCGGGGTTGTCAGGGGCTGAAGCTGTGCCATCGGTTGACATCCCACTTTTATCTACCCCATCCCTGCACGCAGTCACAATGCCTATACATACCCTATCAGCAGTGACCATAGATATGGGACATTTGGCAGGTGGAGGCATGGGAGAGGACAGTGTGGTGACTATGGCAAGTGTGTCTGTACACAGCAGCCATAGCTGGATGACCGGATAGGTACCACACAGGCAGATGTACAGAGGTGCTTGTAGGAGGGCTGCTGGCCATCATGCCCCTGGCATAAGTGCTACAGCAGGTGTCACTAGACACATGTTTAGGGCCATCATGGAAGCACAGTCATGTATAGAATGTTATACCAGACAGAGTCTAAGGCTCCAGAAGGCTACTCATTCTGCTGTACTTGACAACATCTCTGATCTTGCAGGTGCCCACCATTATTTTGTACAGCTTCTGGATAGACGGTTGGGTGAGATGGTGGGAACCCTCAACTGTGCAATGTCTGTGTTAGACCATATGGTGGGATTAGGCTGACAGCCATTTGGACGTAGGTCAGCAACACCAACAGGTGGAGGTCTACGTGGACATTCAAGTCACAGCTGCTCCCATAGTGGCAGTACCAGTGCCAGCATTGCAGGGGGGGTGCTATCCACACCACAACACAGCAGGCCACGTGCACATGGTCCTGACCAGTCCCAACAGGGACCTGGATCCAGTGGACATTTGTCATCATCAGGGGAGAGTACCATACCTGAGCTTGTACCTGGTTGTGCCAGTGGAACCCCTGGCAGGCACAGTTCTCGTGTCCATGGCCAGACACGGTGAACTGCACACCTTGTCATGTACGGTCTGCAGCTGTTCAACAAACTCCTGTATAAGGCAGCCACATGGCAGAACTGTGCGCATGCATACACACACACATCACCAACACAGCTAGGTTACCTCCATACCTACACACACCACATATGCACAGCCCAATTGATAATGAAACCCCCTAACACATGCACATGATGTCAACCAATTGGCTCAGCCTAGGTCTTCGGCAAACCCACAACACACCTTGTGCATATGATGATACCTGTGTCACATCCCTGTCATCCATACCATTGATACAGGAACATGTTAATATGGTTTTGATGCACAAGGTGAATGTACTAAGGTTTAGCAATGTAATGCTGTGCAACATGTTTTCAGCTGGAAAGTTTAATGCTTACATGTCAGGATGTGTAGCTGTCCAGCCATGATGCATTATAGTTGTTATTAACACTGACTGATAATATATTCAGTTTGATTTGTAGGTGTCTATGTGTCAGCAAGATGTTGGTCTGCTGTTGTTTCCTACAAGGGGTATGGCACTGTGGTGACACATTGACTGTGTCATATCCTGGGTACAGCTGAACACAAGAAACAGGTCTGTATAACAGTTACTGCATGTGCCACATGGCTGATAAGTCTGAGGAGTGTATACAGGTGAGTGCATGATGGTCGATGTCAGCAGCCCTTCTACAGTGGACAATGGCAAGTGTACTGAGTGGCACACACCAAATGTTTGTGAATAACACACACATACAGAGGTGGTGGTGTTGATGCAATACACAGAGAATGCTGTACACATGAATGCACTTAATTTTGCAGTGAACTCATTTTAGCCTATGTAATTCAACCAAGACAAAATAGGCAAAACATCACATCAGTAAATAATCAGTCTGCCAGTGTAATGTAATTGATGATGGTACTGGCATGGTATACGTCCTCTTCCCCAATGCAGTGCAGTCCTGGATTTGGTAAACATAGGTGTGCTGGTGTGGGTGACACAGCCCTCCACTTTGGAGGGTGTGGGGTGGCAAAGAACCACACACAGTGTGACTGACAACTACTTAACCTATTAACATAAACTGTACAGTAAACAAAAACAGTACAATACTCTCATGAGGGTAAACACACCATTGTACACGAACCAAGAAATAAAAACAGAAGGAATATTCCAAACAGTGGTAGCGACCATGCAGTACACAGAAAATTTTCAAGGTTCATAAGCAGTATAAGCCAAATATGCAGAAATAAAAATAGTCCACAGTAGAGTAGAAAAAGTCCAATTTAATGTGCATGAACTGGTAAGCGCTTTCACATAGAGCTTCTTCAGACCAAAAGTAAAGTGCCATCTAGCTACATTTGTTCCTAATATATTAAGGTAAACCAATCACATCCGTCATTTAATTAAAAGAATTTTTCAAAAATTAAACATCTCTTAAAAAGACATCACATTTAAGACATGCGGTAAATTATTCTAAAAACATTTACACAAATAAAAATATAAATATACTCAAATGCATCATAAAATTGCTTATAAAGCACTGCAACACAAAATTATATATAAAAAATAATCAAATGACTAAGGATAAAATCAAAACTATTTCTTTACAATAATAAACCTAAGTGCATGTTGCATTCATTTTTTATGACTGACCAACATAAAACACTCATGGTAAATCTATATGAAATTATAAACACTATAATTAATATTATACTATAAGTATTCTCCTGGATTTGAGATAGGGCTTCAGTGCAGCTCTCTCATTCAGCCCTTTGCTCCTATCAGCCCTTAATATCATAACCCATTTAACCTCCCTTTCCTCTGTACAATTTCTAACATCACCCCCTCTAATATTCGGTGTAACTATATCTATGACCATGAATTTGAAAGTGTGGTCTTCACTTGTCACCATCACATGCTTAGCAAGAGTATTGGTGGATAATTTCATCCTTATTCCACACAAGTGTTCCCTAATTCTGTGTTTAAACATCCTGTCAGTTTTACCAATGTAGAATGACCTACAGATATCACAAACTGAAAGATAGACTATATGTGAAGTGGCACAATCTGCCATGATATTAAATTTGAAAGCCTTTCCTGTATCAGGATGATTAAATAACCCCCCAGGATCTATGTAATTACATAAATTACATTGTCCACAGAGGTGCATGCCTGTCATTGTTGCATTATCTGGTTTATTAAATGATTGACACAAAATTCTTTTCAGATTCAACTTATTCTTGAATCTGAACTTTGGTCGATCTCCTACTATCTCCCTAATGTTGGGGTTGGTCACTAGGACCCCCCAGTGTCTATCAATGACCTCATAGATCTTACTGTTATCCATGGTGTAAAACATAGGCATCCTTAATTCAGGGGAAGGTGTCCTATCAATGCTTGTTGTCTCTGAATCCATTCTATCTGTGAAAAATGGACTGGCCCTCCCTAACCTGAGGAAGTCCATGTGTTGCAATCCTTCTTCTACTTCACTCGGTCTATAACCCTTTTCACAAACCTCTGCTTTAGTGTGTTAATTTCTGAGTGATAGACCCCATCAGAAGCATTAAGGTGGGAGACCTGCACCCTTGTCCTTTAATTACGTTTTTAAAAACATATTGTGGGTGCATACTAAGTCGGTATAATAAAGTATTCTTATGACATTTTTTCCTATGGACGCCTGTATTGATGATTCCACTGTCCAATCTTTCAATATAAACATTTAGATATTCTTTGCTATTTAAAGAAAAAAAATGGTGAACTTCAAATAGTCTGTCATCCTATTCATATGCTCAACAAAATCATGGAGTTGATTTATGTCCCCCGTCCAGATGAAAAAAATATCCACAAAACGGTGGTAGAAAGGGATGAAACTTTTATAGGTGTCCAAACAAAATAGTGCTTCCTCCTCACATGATGCTAAAAACATGTTGGCATAGCTATGGGCACTTCGTACATCCCATTGTAAATAGACCACCTGGTCAAAGAGGAATGCATTATTCTCAAGGACCACCTCCACAAATAGACAAATGATGTCTATGTGTCTATTTCCATATTCACTATGCCTACTCAAATGCTTCTTAACCGATTCAACTCTCACCAAATTAGGTATGATCATGAACAACGACTGGACATCCAGAGTTACAAAAATCAAATCTATGGCTACATCTAATCTACTGGTGAAATTATATGTCTAAAAGAAACTGTTTCGTGTCTTTCAGTACCATAGAATTGTTGTCTAACATAGTGCGTAAGAACCTTTCTACATATAGAGAGAATGGTTCAGTACACCACCCCTTTCCTGACACAATCGGACTCATAGGGGGATCTACCTCATTTTTATGGACAAAATAAACAGCCCTTGCACCCAGGACCTTGTACACTACAGTCACAACAGTTAACCACTAAGCCATCAGAGCTGTGAAAATGTTTGTTGCTTTTTCAAATATATCTGTCAGTACACATACTGACTAGTAGTGAACAACTGCTTTGATTTCTACAATTGTTTAGTACTTGATAGTGAAAAAATAGTGTTGAATCAGTATGTTGTTATATCTAAATATACACATAGATAAATATGGTGGGATACATCTGGGACGATATATGCAACACTCATGTTTACACATAACAAGGATATGGATATATATATATATATATATATATATATATATATATATATATATATATGCATATGTAGTTATATGTATACATGTATATACACACACATATATTTATATATATATTTGTATATATCTGTATATTTATTTATATATATAGGGTCTATATTACATCACCGAACACTTAAAAAAGTGAACAGTGATTAATCGACCCTATGTAAGCGACAGCTTACAATGTCAAACTGTCAGTTCCAATAAAAAAAAAAAAAAAGAAGACACTTTAAACATTACATTAAGTGGGAGGCTTTGCCTCCCCCCACCCCCCTACTTAAATATACCAACACCAAGATCGCACTACAGTGCTGAAAACAGCAAAGTACCAAAGCGGCCAAGCAAATTCTTTTCCAGGGAAAGAATTCACTTAAATCTATATTTTGCCTTTTCAGTCTTTTCAGTTCAGTTCCATTCGACCAAGACACATTCGAAAGAATGTGTCTTCGGTCTTGTAATAGGAACTGTATATCTATATATATATATATATATATATATATATATATATATATATATATGAAAATGTGTATGTATATATATATATATATATATATATATGTGTGTACATATATATATATATATATATATATATATATATATCTGTGTGTACATATATATATATATATATATATATATATACATATATATATATGTGTATGTATATATACATATGTATATAGGTATATATATATATATATATATATATATATATATATATATATATGGTTCTACCTGACTTCGGCGACAGCGCAGAAGACCGACAGCGGAATTCGGAGCTCCAGAAGATCGAAAACGAAGAAGACCGACGCGAATCGCGAGTGGCAGAACACCGACAATGCAGAAGACCGACACGACGGATGACAACACCAACGCCGAGGATGCCGACATGGGGAAAGGCTGTGTGAGTATGCGGTGACGGACGCTAGGTGCAGTGCAGGTAAGTGTGGAGATTGACGGTCTGTGGGGATAGGTGGGTTAAGTGAGTTAGGGTTAGGGAGCGATAGGGGTGGGTTAAGTGAGTTAGGGTTAGGGAGCGATAGGGGTTAAGTGAGTTAGGTTAGGAGCGGGTAGGTAAGTGCGATAGTGACGGACCTTAGGGTTAGGGTAAGGTTTAGTGTGGGCTTGTAAGGATTTTGGTGTGCTTGTGTTGTGTGTGTGGTTTGTGGAATGGGGATGTGTTTTGTTTTTAATTGTTATTGTGGTGTGTGCAGTGTATGGGGTTTCGTGTTTGTGTACCGTCGGTTATTTCGTTGTCGGTTATGTGTGGTTTCGTGTTTATGGACTGTCGAATATGTGGTGTCGGTGATGTGGTTGTCGGTGTTGTGTGGTTTCGACTATGTCAGGTAGAACCATATATATATATATATATATATGTGTGTACGTATATGTATATATGTGTATATATTTGAAATGTTGAAGTGCAACTTGTTGAAAGACAGTGGCACGAAAGTACATTTTCAAATTCACAGTTAGCTGAATAAAATGTGCAATGAGTGAATGCATTCAGCATTGTGGGTGCGGACTGCACTATAGTGGGGATCGGAAAATGGATCCCTTCCCCACTGCAGTGTGACCTCGGAATTAGAATAATAAAGTAGGGGGTGTGGGAGGTGCTCCCTTGCATTACAGTGTGTTTTCGACATCTGAGTTCGAAACTCAGTGAATCTGCTGTTCGATTTGCTGAGTTTCGATATTCAGAGACATTCAACAGTCTGGATTCAGATTTATGATTCACCCAACTGGCTGTTTGTAAAGATGACTTTCAATGTTTCAAAGGTAAACCTATATATATATATATATATATATATATATATATATATATATATATATATATATATATATATATATATATATAACATAAACATATGCCCATAACATGTAGTGGAGTCATACCTCAGCACCAATAGTCACAACCTCTTAGTGCAAGGGGATGTCATGTAAGTATTGGAGGTATAACTGTAGAATGTTGCTACAGTAACAGGGGTTGTGTTAACAGAGGTGTGGGAAGTCGCTTATGATACTGACATGTTCACCATCAGTTACTGACAGACATCATAAGATCATCATAGTGAAGTATCACACAAATCACAGTAATGATCCCATGGAATACAGCAGATATATGACCAATAAACGTGGACAGTCTGATACAATCTGGTCAGTCCAGAGGTATACTCAGAACTTCTTAGTGCAAGACGTGTGGACCAAGCCTGACAAAGTGGATGTTTACAGCCATGTAAATGGGGATATCACAAAAATACTGGAATAGATAAGCTCACACAGTTGATGCATTCACACACTCCTGTCTGTCCTAACACATATTAACTGGAGGAGCAGAGGTCCCAAGGCCACATACTTTCCACTAGTTAATGACATATATCTTCCCAGCATGACATATATCTTCCCAGCATCCCACTGCTTTTTCTGAAATACACAACACTTATGGTGGCCATTCAACAGTACATCTGACAAATATCTGGACATAACATCACACTAGGTTAATAAACTGAGCTGCTAGGCATTTCACAAAGCACTGTGCAAACTGCAGGCAGACTGCCACAACGCTGACCTAAGTTTCCTATGGGGGAATACACATGTACTTGCAAATATAGCAGGCACTACAGGCATGTAACAGCATAGAGTAACAGACACCAGTGTGAAAGTGCATACCCACAACCAATATGAACACAGTCACAGTCACAGTCACATTATGGTAAGCCTACAGTATATGGACTATATGAATAAAACCATCCTCATATGTGCCACTCACACACTAACCCTACATATACTGGGCCAATACACAGTGTAGTCTGATGCCTGGCTGTGGTATAGGACATGTATCAGTCTGGTCCTACAAACATGTATGCTGACAGGGTACCATAAACTGGAGCAGCATGCAAAGTCAGATAGAACAGGACCAAGAACAATGACATCTACCACAGTCTGTACACAGGCCAAGTAACATATTCACAATACACACTCTGTCAACAATCACCATAAGTAGACAGGCATCACTACTGTACAGACTACAACAGAATGTCCAGGTTTTGTCCTCAAATATAAGGCCTACTATACATAACATGTCTAGCAGTCTAATATCTCACTGGCTTTTTATCAGGTATGATGTTAGTAAATAATGAAGTACTGTACATATGCACCTCTTTCTGCATGACATATGGACAAAGGTTGACAGACAAGAAGGACAGAGGCACAAACACAGGGCCAATATTGACATATTGCTGTGATAAACTGAGAAAATTCCTGGTGCAACAGGGCTTGTTGTGACATATCTCTTCTGAGGGACATGAAGTCAGTAACTCACATGGATGTCAGCATGTACTGACTGCACTCATCAGAGTATAATACTGCATTTCTAAAGATAGGAAATGTTTGAGTAACACACCACATATAAGACTCCAAACTCTGGCCAGTCTGCAGATAGCCCTACAGGTGAGAGTTTCCTCAACCACACAACAATGACATGCCAGACTTTAAATCATGTAGAACAGCCATAGCCACACAAACCCTGTTAAACCAACATTACTTCAAATGTAAAACAGCAATACTTACATTCTGTCCCCATGTCTGGAACATCCCCCTCCTGTTTGTTGGCCTGTCTCCATAGTGTATGTTGTAAGAGGCATTTCCAATTACCCTCTGTGATGCTGTTTGTCAAACACACACATGAAGTCCTGCTCACAGTGAAGGAAAAGGGCCAACATCCACATGAAGTGCTTAGTTATAGGAGTGGGTTTCCATGCAATTGGCTATAGGAATGATACCACAGCTGTTTTACATGCAATTAGCAAGTGGAGATCTGCAATTCGTGCACAGGCCATCAGCTGATCATGAGCATTGCTTACAAAACACAAGCTGCTGCCTATGCAAAACAGATGTACTTTTCCACATCCACCATAGAGGGAAAGAGAGAGAGAGGGGTAGAGACAAAGTGAGAAAGGAAAGACATAAGAGAGTAAGAGCCAATCGTGTTTGTGTATGATCTGTGGGTGGAGAGTGGTATTTGGGTATTATAACGGTTGCCTATATTGTTTACTAATCCATATTGTCACATAGTAATTGCACATGGCTGTACACTTTTATGGCTGAGGATTGTCTACAACAACCTCTACAGTGTTTGAAAACTGTTGGCCTTGTAATGTGGACAATGGGACATATAGGTCTTCAATATAATGATGTATCAAAACCCACACTGCAATGGATCCTGCCATTACACAATCACCCCAACAGGATACTGATGACACACACATACAAGCACACAGTTTCAAACCCCTACCTGACTATGGATTGTTATTACAGTGTTACGCAATTATTGTACATGCCATGGAGCTTACATCTTGAAGAGCTGTCCAAAGGTATCTTTGAAGGTGACTAACATCAGCAACAGTGTTAAAGTAGGTGTAAGGGAAGTGTAGTCAGTGTGAATGCTCACAAAAGCAGGTGTCAACAAAGACACACACACACACTCTCTCAGGAGAGCACACACATTACCAAAGTTGGTAGGATGAGGATTAGAACTCCTACCTAACTAGTTTACTATGCTACAGTATTACACGGTTATCACAAGTGCCACAGAGCTTAAATGGCTGAAACATGGCCAAAGGGTTATTTCAAGGTGAATGACATCAGCAGGCCTGCTAAAGTAGGGCAGTGGGAGGTGTAGTGAGTGTGAATGGCTTCAAAATCATTAATCTTCACACACAAACACACACACACACACACACACACACACACACACACACACACACACACACACACACACATATTTGCCAGTACTGAGATGCATAGGTTCATTGCTTCACAGGTGTGTGGTAGGTGAATGGGCCTGAAGGCTGTACAAGGCTAGGCAAAGAGAATACCTTGGCATCAGGCTACATGACAATAGTCTCCAGTGTGGCTCAGGGGTGTAGTCCCTGGAGTGGTCCCCATGGGTGGGTATTGTATTCACCATCCACTCATCTGGATTACTATTATGGGTGGCCAGTGATGTGCACTGTTTCCCATGTATGTGATCTATATTCCATAACATGGACAGTGTCTGGGCTGTGCATATGTCCCACATGCATGTTCTTTGACATGTGGAAGTGTACTTGAGGTCTCTGGGGCATGTTGTGTGGACAGATTGTTATCTTCTGATGTAGCATTCCTGACCTAATTTGGTGAGACCTGGCTATGGAACTGAGGTTGTGCTTGCACCTACATTGACAGCATGATACAAGTATTCAGTGGAGTTAGTGGCGTCTGTCCATACAGGGATGTGTATAAGGCATGGTAATCCCTTTGTGGGTTACATTTGCAGACTCGACAGTTGTTGCAGGCGTCCAGTTGGGAACATAGCAAAAGGGCCACTGTGAGCATTTATTTGCCTACTGCAGGGATGGAACAGGGTGCCATGTCCTTTTACTTTTGATAACACACACTCAGTCAAGAGATGTAACACATCACAGTATTTTCTGATATGAGTGGCACTGTTGCGGTCAACAGGGATGTCGTCCACTGCAATTACACCGTGGTTACTATCTGTGAGGCAATATGCAGGGAACTACCAATATAGTGGTTGTTGCCTAACCAAGTGTGTTTGTGTATGAGACATGGGAGGAGAGTGTTCTCTGAGTAATAGAAGGGTTGCCTATATTGTTCACCAATCCATAATGTCACATGTTGGGCTATGGATTGTCTACACCAGCCTCTCTGGTGTTTGACATCTGTTGTCCTTGTAAGGTGGACATTGTGACATATACTAGGTCCTCAACATAATAATTTAGCAAAACCCACCCCACAATGCATCCTGTTATTACACAATCACAGCAACCTCCATACAGGATACTGATGACACACACACACACACACACACACACACACACACACACTGTCAGAAAAATATGCATTAATGTGTGTATTAGTAATATGCTTAGTGCATTTATAGCTTGAAAAGGGTTAACACATTTATTCTATTTCATACTGCATAAATCTGTACAAACTGCAGATGCTTTCTGACCTTGTATTGTTAGCTAAAATCTTGCTTGTGCCTTGGAAATTTACTGAGAAGCAGATGATTCCTGCTTATGTTAGGAAAATAACGAATAGAACAATACTACTTGTATGAAGCTTAGACAAGAAGTTCCGTTTGTGCTGTGAGAAAATACACAGCTGTAGAAGCTATAGATAATTAGGACAAAGCCTGTTTGAAAATATGAACTGCAATCAGCATTTGCTTGTATCTAAGTTAGAAGAGTACCTTGAAATGTAACACTGTACAATAAAAGCCTGTAAACGAATTAGTGCCCACCAAGGCCAGGTTGTTTTTCTCAAAAGTTTCTCACAAATCTAGTCATGTCAGCAGAAAATATGAGTAACATCTGCTGTAGAACAATACTGAAAGTTGTGTTTGATTACGTCAGCCATAGAAGGCCATGTCTTTTAAAACAGTATAAGAATAAGCATACTTCCTGTTAGTAGTTAGACAAATCCTTGTATTTGCATGTTTTTGTCTCCTTGCAGCGAGTAATTAAATATGCCTTAACTGAACCTTACGTGTATTGGTCTTTGAAGTTTTTTCCTTTGACAGATTGGTCCTTCGGACCGGAAACCCTCGGATCAGACAGGCCAGGTGGCTTGAAACCGTACGGGGAAGAAACCACATCAGTTCTTCTTAGTAGAAAAGCCCTCTGACTGAATTGTCGTAGAAAAGAGTCCAGCCACTTTCTGATCTGCGACTGAAGGACGGGTTTACTCGAACCAGGTGATCAATCATGAAGGCTCAGGTAAGGTGAATCTACCTTTTTTTTCTGTTTTAGATTAGGGACTAGATTTGTATTTATTTTGTTAAGACTTTGTTTATACAAGTCAGGGACAAAAAGATTGCTGTCTTGTCATAGATCAGGGAAACAGAGCAGGTAGGCAGTCATTCTGAAGAGAATATAACAAAATCCGTGGTACCACATTAAAAATAAGGAGTTACATAATGATTAAAAGGGTAGAACAAAATTGGTAATAATTATACAAAAAGATACCAAAGTCCGCCGTTAACCGAAGGCGTGAAATACATGCAGTCACAGCGTGCTGATAATATTAAATACTACTCAAAATGGGTTAATAAGTATGAATTTGATGGTAAACTAGAAAAACCCTTGCTTGTCAAACTTGTCAAACAGCTTAAAACCGATTCTAAAGGTCGGGTAAAAAAGCAACGTCAATTAGGCAGGCACACAGGTGGATTGAGGAAGTAAACCGAAGGGAACAAAAGAATAATAATTCAAAAGCGATGTTTTTAGATAAGGAGGACAATAACTTAGTAATAGCATCAGCCCCTCCACCTCCCTTACCAGAATATGAGGCAAGTGAACAAGTTAGTCCATTCCTGCAATATCCTGCTGTCACTGTAAGTAGAGACACTACAAAAGCAAAACCGTTTATTAGAGACCCCATCAAGACCAGGTCTCGAACACAGGCAGGTAACTCAAAAGGGGACATTGAGTTATATCAAATGGGTAGAAATTCACGATTTATGAGTGAAAAAGAAATATGCCCACTTATAGAAGTGCCTAATCCTCAGGCAGGGCAAGAAGGTCAGAATCCGACTATTCTAGTGTATAGACCCTGGACTCCGGAAGACATCCGGAAAGCCACTGAGGGAATTCCCCATCCAAAAGTTAATTTTAGAAAGTTTTTAGAAGATTTGCAAGGATTGAGGCTAAGTTATAATTTAAACGGAGAAGAGGTAGAAAAAGTAGTCAGACAAATTGTGGGACCAGATTGTCACATGATTAGTGGCGACTGGAATCCCCGTGATGCTGTGCTCAGGCCCCTCCCACATAGCAGCGCAGAAATAGACAACAGAGTGAAAGGTCTTACAGACCGCATCTTGAGAAATGGTAACCTAGGGCAGACTGGACTTGCATTAATCAATGCATCCAACAGGAAGGTGAAACTATTGACAGATATTATGCCAGACTATTAGAATGTTTTAATAACCATTGTGGAATGCAGGTTCCTGAAGATCAGACACACGATTCCCCATATGAGCAGCAGTTAAAGAATGCATTTTTGAAATGCAGTTTTGCACCCATAAGCAGCTTTATTACAAAGCACATGGTAGATCATCGTACAAGCAGGTTACAGTCATTACTTGAATATGCTAGGCATGCCGAAAGGCATTTTAATAGCAAAAAGAAAAAGAAAGCCCAAGTATTTTCTGTAGAAGATGGAGTAGAAGTTTATGTAGTATAGTCCAGGAAAAAGGGCAAGAGAAATGCCCAGGGAAACAAACAATCTGATCAGCGATCAGAGGACTTTGAAGGGCGAAAGAAAAGGGGTGAATGTTTTAAATGCGGTAAAAAGGGACACTTGGCAAGGGATTGCAAGAAAAACAAGAAAACAACCACGGAAGATAAGGAAGGTGAGGACTGACTATATGATAGTCAGGAATCACTAGAAGGGGATAGCAGAGAAGGGACAAATGAGAATGTGATAGAGGGAGTAGAGAATGTGACAGAAGAAATAGAGGAAGTGCAGGAAGTCACGGATAGTGAAGAAAATGAAATATTAGATTTGGCTTTATTGAGCTTAGAGCTCTGTTTAGCAGACACGAAACCAGAAGTTACACTCCTGGTAGAAGGGAGAGAAGTCAGATTCTTGTGTGACTCAGGGGCATCACAGACCCTGATACATCCCTCCAAACTGCCAGAGAACTCAGAGTCACCTGATTACATATTAGTGAAAGCAGCTAATGGACAGCTGTATCGAGAGCCCCTCTCCCATAATATTGTGATAACTGATCCTGTTTCAGGATTGACCCAGAAAAGCAAAATTGTTGTTTCTGCAAAATGCCCAGTAAACCTCTTGGGCAGAGACCTTATGCAGCTGTTTGGTATAGCAGTAGTTCCGACTATGCAGGGTATGGAAGCACAGCAACAAATTGTTACCTTTGCAGTGCAAACAGAGGGTAAAATGTTTTATTGGTACAGCCAGGACTTGGTTATGACTGGTCCAGGGGCAGTGACTGAAGAGTTGATGAACGTAGTCATCAGCAAGTTCCTCTCCCTTGACATTGATAAACAGCATTTGTTGCACTGTACTCTGTATTATTGTAACACACCAGGACCTGATAAGGAATATGAGCAAGAATTGTTTAGAAATCGTGCAGACAGATTGATATTACGTAATCTGTACTGGGACATGGAAGGGAACAGTGTAGCCAGCTGTTCATTGCCCCAGGAGTTCTTTGCACTCTATAAATCTAATTGATTACCACATGTTAGCTTAACTAAGGACAAGAATGTAAAATGGGTAGACCTAGGAGGAAAAAGTTACTAGATGGGAAAAACAGACAGAGTTAGAACTGTCAGAACAGGGAATACAAATGCAGAAGATGAATTGGATAACTCAGACCCACCCAGTTGTGCACTTGCAGTCTAGCAAGGACAGCTGATTAGCACTCCTATTGAAGGAGGAAGAGAATGCCTTACATAATATACCAGAAACTCTTTGGTCAACAGGAAAGTCAGATGTAGGACTCATTCGTACAGCAGGACCAGTTACTATTACACCAAAGTCAGCATTTAGACCATAAAAAAGACAGTATCCCTTAAGAAAAGATGCAGAGGTAGGAATCAAACCTATTATAGCAGCTTTACTTAAGGAAGGGGTGCTGGTGGAATCTCCTGATTCACCATGTAACACACCCTTATTTCCTGTTAAGAAAGCGAATGGAGAGTGGTGTATGGTCCAAGATTTACAAGCTATAAATGACACAGTAATACCAAGGGCACCTACGGTGCCAGACCCACACACCCTGTTGAATTATTTAAAACCTCAACCTCAACCTCAACAGCATTCTGTATCTTTACAAATCTTTATCTGTTTGTGCTTTCTCTAGTGCTACTGTCTGTAGGCTATTGTCCCCACCCTTCCTCCCAGTTGGTGTCTGGCTCTTATACTTGGTGGCTTTGCAGTTGCCTGCCCCTACTGTAAATCTGATCTGTGACACTCATCCCAGTCTAGTGTCATTAGCTCTTTGCCTTAATATTGCTACAACTCAAGTGCTCTAGGTTGCACTGCATCTGAAGTGTTTGTGTGTTTTAGCTGCTTTTCTGTATATATAGACTTCTCTGTTTCTTTAACTAAATAAGCTCTGCAAAGTTGTTTTATTGCATTCCTGCCTGTATTTCTGAGTTTTTTTGCACTTTTAAAGTTTGTTTTTGCTTAGTTTAACTGGTAGGCTACACACTCAAGTGCTCTATCCGAATTAAAGCATTTACTGTGTTTCTGTACCTAATTTCTGCTACTTTGTAAAAAAAAAAAAAATCCTTGTTTCCCACCTTTACTGAACTAGAATAGTCCAGTCTTCAGGTATTGCTGATCTCTGGGCTGTGTCATAATTCCTGTGTTGCCCATATCCTTATTTGGATAGGAGGAAGCTTCTTTGTTCACCAGTGAGAATGGGGAGCTCTGAGCAGCCTATCTGTCCCTTGAGGAGTGGTTCCAGCCCAGTGACCTGTAGCTTATTGGCCATTTTGGGCCATTTCCTATCTCTTTCTAACCCCCTGCTTTAAAGCCAGCTTTAGCATGCTTTTGTGCTTGTAATTTAAAGTTTGTCCTGTTTGTTGCATTTACCTATTGAGGCTACACACTCAAGTGCGCTAGCCTGTGTTACATATTTATTGCATTTTTCTGCTGTTTGTTGCAAAAAAGAAAAAAAATTATCCTTGTTTCCCATCTTTCCTGACCTAGAAAAGTCCAAATACAGGCTTTGCTGTATTCTGGACTTTTGGAAAGTTCCTGTGTTGCCCATTTCCTTTCTTGGATAAAGGGAGGCTTCTTTGTTCACCAGTGGCAGTGGGGAGCTTGGAGCACCCTATCTATCCCTGGAGGAGTGTTCCCAGCACAAGAATCTGGTAGTTCCTGTGTTGCCCATTTCCTTTCTTGGATAAAGGGAGGCTTCTTTGTTCACCAGTGGCAGTGGGGAGCTTGGAGCAGCCTATCTATCCCTGGAGGAGTGTTCCCAGCACAAGAATCTGGTAGTCTGCTTGTTGCAAAAAAGAAAAAAAATATATCCTTGTTTCCCATCTTTCCTGACCTAGAGTAGTCCAAATAAAGGCTTTGCTGTATTCTGGACTTTTGGAAAGTTCCTGTGTTGCCCATTTCCTTTCTTGGATAAAGGGAGGCTTCTTTGTTCACCAGTGACAGTGGGGAGCTTGGAGCAGCCTATCTATCCCTGGAGGAGTGTTCCCAGCACAAGAATCTGGTAGTCTATTGGCCGTTTTGGACCAATTTTTAGCTCTTTCAAGTCCCCCTGTATAAAACCCACTTTGGCATGCTTTTTGCGCTTGTTACTACTCAGCCAAGCTCCTTGTGGTCCTGCAGAGTGGTGCTAGCAGCAGAGAGGCTAAAAGAGCCACTGCTAACCTGATAAAAGTGTTTGTTTTCCTGCTACTACCTGGGCGACTGTCTGATCTAGCTAAACTGCAAGTATTTCTGCTACTTGAACTGTTTTAAACTGTTTAAAGTTGTTTTTGCACCTGCACTTTTAAAGTTTGTCCTGTTTGTTGCTTTTACCTGTTAAGGCTACACACTCAAGTGTGCTAGCCTGTGCTACATATTTATTGCATTTTCCTGCTGTTTGTTGCAAAAAAAAAATATCCTTGTTTCCCGTCTTTCCTGACCTAGAGTAGTCCAAATACAGGCTTTGCTGTATTCTGGACTTTTGGAAAGTTCCTGTGTTGCCCATTTCCTTTCTTGGATAAAGGGAGGCTTCTTTGTTCACCAGTGGCAGTGGGGAGCTTGGAGCAGCCTATCTATCCCTGGAGGAGTGTTCCCAGCACAAGAATCTGGTAGTCTATTGGCCGTTTTGGGCCAATTTTTAGCTCTTCCAAGTCCCCCTGTATAAAACCCGCTTTAGCACGGCTTTGCATGAATTTGCTCATAGCGCAGCATTGGGCAGCGCCGCTTAATTGGGTTTAAACCATTCTTGGCTCCACAAAGTCTGCTCTTCACTTTTTCCCTTAGAACTGATCTAGTTCTCATAATAAACACCCTATTCCCACTCTAAAGCCTGGCACTTGCTCACTAAAGCAATTATATAAGTCAGCACTAAATAATTAAAAGCACTACACCCTCACAAACTCCCCTTGAGTACTTTGTTCCCCATTGGCCCTTTTTTTCAATTATAAAGGAATTCCCAATACTATTCTAGCATGTCCAAAGGTCAGTTGGCAATCTCCTCTCTGGTCCAGCTGGTGAATCTGGGAATCTTGAGGCAATGTTAAAACTGCCTCATGTACACAGACAACCCTCTCCTCCTCCCAACAAATTCCAACACATGTGAGAGATGCAACCATATAGCCAAACTGGAGGCTAAGATCTCTCAACTCAGTACTGGCGTAACCAGTCAGGAGGAGAAGGAAACCACACTCACTACAATTCCTGTCTCACATAGACCTACCACGACAGCAAACCAAACACATAAACACACAAAAACATACTCGAAGGCTCTAAATAAAAATCTGCCTAAGCAGCAGAGACCTCCAAAGCAAACATCCAAGCAACCACTACCCCAAAACAAAACACGTGCAACACATAGCTCACAAAGCAAGTGTGCCGAACAGTCACAGCCCTTAAGGCTAAACAACACACCTGATATACTTGTAATAGGTGACTCTATCGTCAGGCACACTGACGTCCCGCTCACCAGGCTGAACAAGGAGAAGGTCACGGTGAGCTGCCTGTCGGGCGCTAGGATCCACCACATAACACAAGCACTTAGGTCACTCCAAGGCAAGTACAAATATGACTCAGTCATTGTCCATGCTGGTGTGAATGACCTGAGACGTACCTCCCTGGACTACATGAAAAGAGACATAGAGGAGCTCTCTGAGCATGTAGCCCAGGCCGGTATGACCATGACCTTGAGTAGCATCTTACCCTCACCAAGAATGATGCCACAATATGAAGACAGGATGATCAATTTCAACAATTGGCTTATGTATTGGTGTCATTCAAAGGGGATCCAATGCCTGTCTGCCTGCGATGACATGCTCGACAAGCCACGATGCTTCACTAGGAACGGCTTGCACCTGTCACCCCTGGGCTTTCGGATATTTGCAATGGCTCTTAAGAAACTAAGAGTAATGCTACTCAATGCCAGAAGTCTAAACCTCAAGATGCACGCACTCGAAACTCTCCTTAGCATGGAGAACATCGATATCTGTGCAGTAACAGAAACCTGTTTCAAGGCTCCCGAGAGCACCCCAGCACTACCAGGTTATACCTCATACCATGTTTTTCGGCCCCTAAACTTGGACCGAACCACAAAAGGAGGGGGAGTATCAATATTTGTCAAAGATGCCCACACCTCCAGGTTGGTGGCACAGCACGAAGCATCAGAGACTATCCATGTGCAACTAACAGTGGGTAAAACTGCCTTCCAGTTTATAGCCTGCTACAGACCACCCTCCCAAACCCAGGAACCCCACTCGGCCTTCCTGAGAACACTGGAAAATATGAAGATCTCTCCAAACACCATTATATTGGGCGACTTCAACTACCCTAAGATAGACTGGGAGCATTACTCTAGCTCCAACACCCTTGCCCAAAGGTTCCTAGAATTTAAAAACTCAAATGCTATGGAACAACTTGTTGCCACTCCCACAAGAGGGGAAAACATACTGAACCTGATCATCACCAACATGGGGACTCTATGCTCCAGACCAGAAGTGTAACCCTCACTGGTAAGATCAGACCATAAACTAATCTCACTAGATATTCACATCCCGACCCCAGCCCCTGCCCAGAAAACCACAGTGAAAAACTTCTCTAAAGCAAATATCACACTCCTCAAAACTGAGGTGGAATCCTTCAAAGCCCCCAGGCCTGTGGAAAATACGGCCCAGACCACAGAATCCTTTATAAACGCATTCTATGAACACCTTCAGGAATGCATGGATCATGCAATCCCAAATAAAACCAAGACCCAATCCTCCAAAGTTAGGCGTCCTGTCTGGTGGACCCCAGCCATAAACAAACTATACAATAGAAGGAGGAAGCTACTACATGATAGAGCAAAATCCCAAAAAGGGAAGGCATCTCTTTTCAGTATTAGCAAAAAACTATGGGCACTCATAAAATCGTCTAAGGCCAGCTTCGAGAGAAGAATTGCACAGGACACTAAGGATAATCACAAGGCTTTCTTTAGTTATGTTAGGAACCTGGGTGGGAATTCCCAGATATGCTCAGAATTAGTCCAAAATGACAAAAAATACACCAAAACCACAGACATTGCCAACATCCTAGATGACAGGTTCAGTGCAAACTTCTCCCCCCCTTCCCCACCAAAAGGGAAAATATCTATCCCAGCAGACTGCTGCCCCCCTGACATCTCAGATGCTCAGGTAAGAGCCACCCTCTCCAAAGCAAAAAACACAACATCAATGGGACCAGACGGTGTCCCGGGCTGCGCCCTACATGAACTCCAAGAAGAACTAAACCCAAACATAAAACTACTGTTCAGTCTCAGCCTTACTACAGGATATGTACGCAAAGAGTGGCATACAGCAACAGTGGTCCCTCTCCACAAAGGTGGTGCCTCAATGGATCCTGGAAACTATCGCCCCATAAACTTGACTAGCTTGGTCTGCAAAGCTATGGAAAGGATCATCATGGACCTCATAAATAAAGATATTGGGGACCTACAGACACTGGATCCTACCCAGTTCGGCTTTGTTAAGGGCAGATCCTGCCTCTTAAACCTGGTCGATTTCTTTGAAACAGTCACCGAGGCCATTGACAAGGGGAAGGTGGTCCACACAGCCTACCTGGACCTTGCAAAAGCCTTCGATACAATACCCCACTCAGGCATTATAGATAAGCTCACCAGCTTAAATATAAACCCCTATGTCACTAGATGGATTGCAAACTGGCTCAAGGACAGAACCCACATGGTTAGAATTGCTGGAGCCATGTCAGACTTCAAACCAGTTACAAGTGGCATCCCACAAGGCTCAGTCCTGGGACCTCTCTTGTTCGGTATATATTTCTCGGAGGTACAGGCTAACATGGAAGGACTGTGGCTGACCGAGTTCGCAGATGACTGCAAACTGGGCGCCATAATAGACTCTCCAGCTGACACAAGCATCCTGCAAAAGGGCCTTATAGAAAAAGACAACTGGTGCCAGAGCCATGGCCTCAAGCTAAACGCCAAAAAGTGTATAGTCATCCCCTTTGGCAAAAACAAAGTGCCCACAAATTACCGCATAGGTGGTAATCCATTAAGTACAGAAGAAGTAATTAGGGACCTGGGGACCCAAGTTGATAGCAATCTCTCATTTGACAACCACGTGGCCAAAGTGGTTAGAAAAACATTTTATATAGCCCACCTAATCATGAAGGGATTCACATCTAGATCAGGGGAGGTCATCGTGCCTCTTTACTCATCCCTCATCAGGCCCATAATTGAGTACAATGCCCCTTTTGGGATGTACCTTACCAGACACCTGTAGCAACTGGAAAGACCCCAAAAGTACCTCACCAAGAGGATCAAAGGGCTCAAACAGATGCCATATGCTGCCCGGTTAAAGAAACTCCAGCTCTACTCAGTGGCATACCACCTGCTCAGAGGTGATCTGTGCCTAACGTATAAAGCCATGTCCAACCCGGAATTAATGGACATGCTGCACCTCAGAAAATCCAAATCCCATCGAGCTACGCGCTTGAGAGACTTGAACCGCAGCACTGAAATAAATAGGACATGCTGGAGGGACAGATTCATAACCCAGAGGCTCCCTTCACTCTGGAATAAAATCCCAGTCCAGGTTAGGCAGAGTCCCTCATTGACTCTCTTCAAGAGGAATCTTGATGAGTGGATGGGAGATAGTAGGTTTACCCCGGGTATCACTTCTGTGTCACTGTTAGACAGAGGCACAGTATACTAACTTCGAAAAAGGGCATAGCAAAATTCATTTAAAATGGGTGCCGAAAGCCAAACACACTCTAGCTAGGCTTATAAATGCCCTAGGGCAGATAGCCTAGTATGAACCTATGAACCTAAGAAATATTTTTCTGTGGTAGATATCAGCAATGCGTTCTTCTCCATACTGATACACCCTGACTGCCAGTATTGGTTTGCATTCACATTTCAGGGGAAAAGGTATACATATACGTGACTACCACAGGGGTATTGTGAAAGTCCAACAATATTCTCACAAGAAATGGCAAGCAAATTGGCGGGATTTACCCCACCAAGAGGTAGCCAGATTTTGCTTTATGTTGATGATATCCTGCTGGCGGCCCCCACCCAGCAAGATTGTAAAGAAGACACCATAGCGCTATTACAATTTTTGGCCACTGAAGGACATAAAGTAAACAAAAATAAACTGCAGCTTTGGAAAAAACAAGTTAAATACCTAGGATATGTAATATCCAAGGAGGGTAGGATATTAGATGAGGACAGAAAAGTAGCGATTTTGCAAGCACCAAAACCCACTACCAAGAAGGAAATTATGTCCTTCCTGGGTACGACTAATTTTTGTCTGAGCTGGATTCCAAACTATGCCTTGGAATATGCACCGTTGACTAACCTGATTTATAAAAAGCCTATGGCAGCACAGGATTTGTTACAATGGACACCAGAAGCAGAATCTGCTTTCTGCAAACTGAAACAGTTAATAGTGTCCTCATTAGTTTTGGGATTACCAAACTATCATAAACGTTTTTTCCAAACTGTAGATTGTAAGCAAGGTTATATGACATCAGTGTTAACACAGCAGCATGGGGAAAAGCAATGCCCTATTGCTTATTATTCATCACAACTGGACCCAGCGGCACAGTCTTTACCCCACTGTGTACAAGCAGTAGTTGCAGCTGCAATGGCAGTACAGGCTTCGGCCTCAGTAGTTTTATTCCACCCTCTCACATTGAGAGTGTCTCATGCAGTTGCGATTATTTTACTGCAAGAGAAGGTAGCATATATTTCCCCTGCTAGGCATCTTTCCTGTCTGACTATATTGTTAAGCCAACCTCATATGACAATTGAACGATGTATGACTTTGAACCCTTCTACCTTGCTCCCAACCCCTGCAGATGGCACACCACACATCTGCCTTCAGGTGATTGAGCAAAAGACACTGCCTAGAAAAGACCTTACAGATGTTCTCTTGGATGATGCCGAGGTGACATACTACATGGATGGCTCATGCAAAAGGAGTCCTGCAGGACAGAACCTAGTAGGATATGCAGTAGTTTCTGATACTGACATTATAGAAGCGAAATCTTTACCACACAATTTATCTGCACAAGCAGCAAAATTGATTGCCTTGACAAGGGCATGTAGCTTAGCAAAGGGTAAATGTGTGAACATTTTTACTGACAGCCAGTATGCTTTTTCTACTGTACATGTTTTTGAGCAACAGTGGAAAAATCAAGGAATGATAACATCTACTGGCAAACCAATCAATCATGCACAGTTTATTTTAGATCTTTTAGAATCTATTCAGTTACCTCAGAAAGTAGCAATTTGTAAATGCACAGCTCATACCAAGCAACAGGAGAGGATTTCAAAAGGTAATGCGAGAGCTGATACAGCTGCAAAGCAGGCAGCTTCAGAAGTATTTCTTTTGGATGAGGAATTACAACCCTCTGAGATTTTAAACTTAGAAATGTTAAAGACAATGCAGACACTTACTATGCAAGTTGAAAAACAAAGATGGGTAAAACGAGGAGCAATTCTCGAAAAGGGGCTGTACATCTCTAAAGAAGGGAAACCGATATTGCCATCTAATTTGTTTAGATATGCAGCTTTGTTGAGCCATGGGCAGTGCCATGTCTCAACAGGGGGGATGGTACAGCTGGTGAACCAAGTGTTCACAACATATGGATTCTTAAATTACTCTGAAAAATTCTGTTCGATGTGCCATGTTTGTAATAAACATCATGCACAAGGGGCGTTAAAGTCCAAGCAATGGAGTTTCCCTACACCACCGTATCCGTTTCATACTATCTGTATGGATTTCATAGAGTTGAATAAATGTGAAAATAAGAAGTATTGTCTTGTCATTGTAGATATGTTTTCCAGATGGGTGGAAGCCTTTCCGACTAAAAATCCAGACGCAGCAACTGTGGCCAAAGTTCTTGTTAAAGAAATCATCCCTAGATTCGGCATTCCGGAAACGATCTACAGTGACAACGGCACACACTTCATAAACCAGACCATACAACAGTTAAGTAGACATTTTGGTATTTCTTTAAAAAAATCATTGTGCGTATCACCCACAATCTGCAGGGCTAGTAGAGAGGCATAATGGGATTTTAAAGAATAAGCTAAGGAAGTTAATAGTAGAAACACAGAGAAATTGGGTGTACTGTCTGCCCCTGGCACTGTTGAGCATGAGAACTGTTCCGAATGCAAAAGGATTGACTCCTTTTGAAAAATTATTTGGAAGGGCTTATTATATACCTCAGTGGAAATCTCTCATGCCCACAGACCAGGAAGCTGACAGTACACTAGCTAAGTATATGCGAAACTTGTTAAATTCTAAACATTTGTTGCAGTCAAATTCTGTTTCAGATAAAGAACGAACCAGACCGTCAGAAGTGGCAGTGTCCCCTGGAACCTGGATTTGGGTGAAGACAGTAAAGAAAAAGAATTGGGCATCACCAAAGTGGGAAGATCCATATCAAGTGCTTCTGTCAACACCCACTGCAGTCAAGATAGCGGAGCGCGCCTCCTGGATCCACCTGATGCACTGTAAATTAGTCAAAAACTTTGAACTGGACAAAAATCTTGTCACATGCCAAGAGTAAAAATGATAGAGTCCAGAAGAAACAGGAATGCAGAACAACCCTTTCCACAGAAGTATTCCATAATCATCCTGTTAACTGTACTAGTGGCAATAATCTTTTTGTTGGGGCCTTTTCTTTTCCCAGCCACACAGACTGAACTGAATAAATGTGAAGCATTACTCATAAACTTTAACACTTACCAGGCAATTAAATATGTGTATGCAGAGACTTTCAATGTTTCGAATTGCTGGATTTGCACAGCTTTGCCGACAGCATACGGGGGGGGGGGTTATTAATGACTACTGTCCCCCTAGGGGTCAATAAGACCTGGGAGAACTTGATTTATGATACCTCAGCCATTACATCACAAGATAAAATAGTATTGCACTTGTCTGTTCCACAAAAGGGAACTGTATGTTTTTATAAAAAATGATACTATTCAGGTGGGTTGGAGCAATTGCAATGTAACTGTTCCTTATAAATGTCACACTAAAGGTAACAATGTAGATCTTTATTGTAATACAAATTATGATTCATTTCTTGGATTGATGCACAAAACACTTGATGAAGTAAAACACAATTCTGTTCTTTATAAACAACTGTCTATAATTGATAGAAAAATGTTTCATGCAGGGCGAGTGTATATTCATAGCAAAGTTACTACTAAAGTAGAAGACTGTTATTTTGTGTGTGGTAGAAAGGCATACAAATGGTTACCTGAGAATTGGTCCGGTAGTTGTTTTTTGGGCTACCTGGTTCCGGCCATACGACACACTGCAGTTTTGCCTCGAGGAAAAATTCGAAATGTCCAAGAGGCCATCAAGAAACCTGTAAATCCAGTGGGACAAATTGATGCGCGTTGGAAAGACTATCATTCCATAAGCAAAGGACTGACACATATGGACTTGACTGATAGCGTTATATCGTGGGCAGGCATATTACTGGCATATGGAGCAGTGAAATCGATCTGGGAGCTGAGAAAACTGTTGAAACTTCTCGAAGTAATGAGTAATGCAATTTTTTCTGCTCTCGAATTGGTGACTGATGAACTGAATGCTATGAGAACTGTAGTGCTTCAAAACCGCATGGCTCTCGACTTCACCTAGCGGCGAGAGGTGGTACTTGCACTTTAATCCAAGAAGAATGCTGTTCGTATATTCCTGACCATAAACACGAGATATACAATCATCTTGAGGTAATTCAGCAAGTGTCGGCCATGACCAAACCAGGCCCAAACCCACTGACGGACTTTTTCCAGAAATGGTTTGGGGGGGGTGGGGTACCATTCTAATGAACATCCCGATTGCCATTTGGGTAGGAATGCTCCTACTGGGAGTATGTGTTTGTTGTAGCATCCCCTGCATGAAAAGACTAATAAAAGACTTTATAGACATGTCAATTTCTGAAACCTTATATCAAAGTATTGAGTTTGAAGAACTGTTAAAAGATTGAAAATGCTTTCATGAGTTTAAGCTGAATGACTCTCTTAACTGCAAATCCTAAGTGGAAGAGGTTAGGAGAAGAAAACAAATTGTTTATGCTTATTTTGAAAGTAGAATAAAAGTATTAAAAGGGGGGAAATGTCAGAAAAATATGTATTAATGTGTGTATTAGTAATATGCTTAGTGCATTTAGAGCTTGAAAAGGGTTAACACATTTATTCTATTTCATACTGCATAAATCTGTACAAACTGCAGATGCTTTCTGACCTTGTATTGTTAGCTAAAATCTTGCTTGTGCCTTGGAAATTTACTGAGAAGCAGATGATTCCTGCTTATGTTAAGAAAATAATGAATAGAACAATACTACTTGTATGAAGCTTAGACAAGAAGTTCCGTTTGTGCTGTGAGAAAATACCCAGCTGTAGTTAGAAGCTATAGATAATTAGGACAAAGCCTGTTTGAAAATATGAACTGCAATCAGAATTTGCTTGTGTCTGAGTTAGAAGAGTACTTTGAAATGTAACACTGTACAATAGAAGCCTGTAAACAAATTATGGCCCACCAAGGCTAGGTTGTTTTTCTCAAAAGTTTCTCACAAATCTAGTCATGTCAACAGAAAATCTGAGTAACATCTGCTGTAGAACAATACTGAAAGTTGTGTTTGATTATGTCAGCCATAGAAGGCCATGTCTTGTAAAACAGTATAAGAATAAGTATACTTCCTGTTAGTAGTTAGACAAATCCTTGTATTTGCATGTTTTTGTCTCCTTGCAGCAAGTAATTAAATATGCCTTAACTGAACCTTACATGTATTGGTCTTTGAAGTTTTTTCCTTTGACACACACAGACACACATACACAGGGTTTCACAGTTGTCATGTCTGGGATTAGAACTCCTACCTAACTAGTATGTTACACTATAGCATTACGCAGTTATCACAAGCTCCATGGAGATTATGGGGCTGACACTTGGCCAGAGGGTTATTTCAAGGTGACTGACATCAGCATGAGTGCTAACATGGGCAATGAAAAGTGCAGTGTGTGTGAGTGGGCCATAAACCATTCCTCTGGAAACACACACACAACACTCAGTCACACACAACTTTACATTTGACAGGACTAGGTATACAAATGATAGCTGAATACTGATTTGTACTATCATGTTACATAGTTATCACAAGCACCACAGACACTATAGGGCTGAGGGCTACCAAAAGCAAATATCTACAGTAACTGACATCTGCACATCATGTGATATTGGTCAATTGGATGTGTGGTGTGTGGGACAGGCTTCATGATGGAAATATCTGTCACTGTCTGTCTCTATCTTCCCCACATCTCTGTGTGTCCATGATTGACCTATTATAGTGTGTTGGCCTTGGATATGTGTGAGTATTCATATCCAATGTGTGTGCAAAGCATGAATGGTGTGCAATGTGGTGTGTGTGCAAAGACATCTGCGACTGACAGATATGTATAGTCCACTGTTGTTGCCAGACATGGCCTTTATTTCTCTAAGTGTAGGAGCATGCCCAGTATGACCGTCTGTATTTTGTTGTCAGACATGGGCTTCATTTCTCTAAGTGTAGGAACATGCCCAGCATGACCTTCTGTATTGAGTGTTTGAATACATTCCAGGTAGGTTGTCCTCCAGTCCAGGATTTTGTGTTCTACACCTACAGCTAGCAACCTGTTTCTGCAGGATATCTGTAGATAGGTTGACAATATGGAGGCACAATGGGTGAAAGATAGTGGGATACTGTAACTGTTGTGTCTGCGCTGCTTGTGTTACATGGTTGGTGTTAGCAGAAATATTCAGACATATGTACTGTTTTACACTGTGATGTATTATGTCATCAACTACTGACAGATATATTTATTTGCTCACAGTTGTTTCCTGGGAAATACAAGATGAATGAAGCTGTGTCCAGTATTGTGGTCTGTCTAGCAGGCCGACAGACACGATCCCCGGGGTGAAGTTCCTATCTCCCATCCAATCATCAAGGTTCCTTTTGAAGAGAGCCAAGGAGGCACTCTGCTTGACATGTATGGGCAGTATATTCCAGAATATGGGGAGTCTCTGGGTCAGGAACCTATCCCTCCAGCATGTTTTGTTCATTGTGATGACAAGGTTTAGATCCCTGGAGTGTGTGGCTCTGAGGGATTGGTATTTCTTTAAGTGGAGCATGTCCAACAGCTCAGGGTTTGACATGTCCTTGTATGTTAAGCAGAGTTCACCTCTGAGTAGATGATATGTCACAGAATATTGCTGGAGTTTTTTAGATGGTCAGCATAGGGCATCTGCTTTAAGCCTGTGATTCTTTTAGTGAGGTATTTCTGTGGCCTTTCCAGCTGTTGCAGATGTCTTGTGAGGTACATACCAAATGGGGAGTTGTACTCTATAATGGGTCTAATGAGGGATGAGTATAGTGGGACAATGACCTCTTTTTTTCTGGATGAAAAGCCCTTGGTGATGATGTTACTGCATTTCTACATAGGACTGGGGGGGGGGGGGCACACCTGACAACTGTAAACATTTGGTATGACTGGTATTTCAGGTACTCTGTTGGTTTCCATTTCATTTTGTATTCTGACCTATCATGCAGACTAGAGGCATATCAGTAGAGTACAGATCTTAGGTTTTGTTGACCTAGATTTCAGTTTCAGACTTCTTACCCTTCAGAACTAACATACAACTGCCAGACCTGTTGTAGTCTGTCTGTGTAGGTCTGGAGGGGGGCTATTCTCCATTGCCATCAATTGAAGGCCTTAACACAGCCTTTCTTTATGGTAATCTACACCTGTCCTGCTGGCTGAGGCTGTTGTTGGGTATGTGAGGCTCACTGACATGCGTGTGTATGTCGTATGGACACACATTTGGGCCACCATGTGTACTGCAGTGGGATTTGTCACCTTGTCTAGTACTGCCTACTTTGTTGACACCAGCATTTGTTATGGATTTCATGCTGCCCATATAGGTGTCCACTATCTGCTGTCATCCCATTCAGCCACCCAATTCCCTTACATGCTCACATCCATACCATAGATACAACTAGCACAACATACTACGCCATTAGGCAATTGATAGGAAGAGTGACTTACCTTGTGGTTGTGCCAGTACTGAGGATGGTGCTGGAGGGTTGACTATGTTGGATGCACATAGTACACTCCCTATACATGGTAAAGCACAGGTAGTGTCATTTTTGGCATCCCTTTTACTGTATGTGCAAGTCAGAGAGAGGTGTCATTCTCTGGGTCCCTACCGTGTCAGTGCATGTTCTATGCGTTGCCTCTTTGCCAAAGCTTGGGCATGCCTCCTTCTGCCTACATGGACAGGCTCATGTTGTTCCTCATCCCAGTCACTCTGTGCCTGTGCTGGCCTTGGCAATGGTGGGGGGCTGTGTGACCCTGCTCCATGCTGTTCCTGCTGCAGCTGTTTCCACCAGATCATATTGTGTAGCATGGCACATACAATGAAAAGTTGTGTACATGTAGATGGAGAGTACTGCAAGGCTCCACTGGATATGTCCGGGCACCAAAACCATGACTTGAGCATCCCAAACACATACTCTATTATGATTCTGGTTTGTGCATGTGCCTCATTATGGAGTTCTTGTTCGGGTGTGTGTGTGTATCTCTGATGGGTGTCATCAGCCACGGCTCCAGTGTGTAACCAGCATCCCCCACTAGGTAGCCATATGGGATGTCCACACTTGTAAATCTCTGGTACAGGTATGTCATTTGCCAGATGTGGGAGTTGTGATAGCTTCCAGGGCTGCCAGCACACACATTCACGATAATGCTCTGGGCATCGCACATGACCTGGCAATTGAAAGAGGGGAAGCCCTTGTGGTTTATGGAGACCCTACCCCGCTCACCAGGTGATGCTTTGATGTGTATGTGCCTGCAATCTATAGCACCCACTACCTCAGGGTATTCTGCTACTTGGTGGAAGTGATGAATATTGCTGGTCAATGCCTCACAGGTGTTGAGGAAATATATGTGCTCACCGGCATGTGCTGACATGGCATCCAGGAACTGGTGGAGTACCCTGGATGCTGATGCCTGTGAGAGCCCCATGATATCCCCAGTTGGCCTTTGGAAGGTACCTGTGGCTACTATTCTTAAGTCTACACATACCTTGCTATCCACTGGGATAGGTTCCCCTCTGTTGGTTCTTTGTGTGAGGCGTGGCCGGCACAGCTCAACAATTTGTTGTAGGATGTCCCTGTCCACCCTATAGCGCTCCACTATCTCCAGCTCATGTAGCCCTTGGTAGGATACCCTGGGTCTGTACACTCTTCTCCTTCTCCTCACTGTGGGTTGGTCATCAGCATTCTCATCCTCACCACACTCAGCCTCCTCCACATATTGATGTGTGAGAGCAACAGCAGCCCCTATCATTTTGTTAGTTTTGTTAGGTAAAATTTCCCCTTCTGTGTACACTGGTGGTGTAGAGTTTGTGGGAAAAACCAGAGTGAAAGGTGTTTGCATTTATTTATTTATTTATTTGCAGTTTGATTAGGAGAAGTCCACTGGGCCGAATTGACCCATTTTCAGTGAAGGCCCGGGGAGAAAAGCTCCAAGATGCATTATACAATTTAGATACAACTGATAGTTAATATTAAAGATAATATTATGAAGAATGGTTACTCATAAATACATTCAATATTATGAATAGTTAAATTCATTAAGCTTGAAGGTAGGGATCATGCAGTTTCATTTGAGGAAAACAGATATGTGTTAGGTGTGGAAACAGTTTACATACAAACCTTTTAAGAAAATGTAAGTACGCTTTACATACACACATCAACAGTAGAATGCTATTTACAATATTTACAAGGTTGGACTGTGTGAGGGTAGCTGTAGGAGATGTTGAGAGCTTAGAGAGAAGCTAAAAAAATTGTTGAGAGCTTAGACAGGTTCATAGGAAGATAACTATGAGAGTTGTAGAGCTTGGAATCCAGAGCGAGAACCCCCTTGGATTAGATTGGGTGAAGGCAGGTACATTTCCATTTAGTGGACAGGTGTTTGAATAGTTGGGTTTTGAAGTTTTCTGAGTTTGGTATGGTTCTTAGTCTGGAGGGAAAGGAATTCCATTTTTTTGCCTAATGAGAAAGATAGGAGAAGTTGGCCAGCAGGACATTTAGGTTTATGGATTAAGTTCTGATTTTCAGATCTGAGAGATCTGTTGGGTATATAAGGGGGAAGGATGTTAGTTAGAGCGGGACATTTTGTTGGGTGAAATATGAGTCTATGTGCAGTAGTGAGTTGGAAATAGTCTAGGTAGTTTGGGAGTTCAAGCCAATTCAGGGATTGTAAGGTTAAGCAGTGATGGGTGGTATGTTTAGATTTATAGGCAAATTTAGAGATTTTGTTGTAGCAGTTTTTTAGTTTAGAGGTGATAGAGGAGGACAGGTTGGTTAGGAGGGGGGTTCCGTATAACAAGGAAGGAAGAAGATAAGTTGAGGCCAGAGTTTGCCTGGTAGAGTTGGAGAGAAAGCGATTATTCCTATACAGCATACCTAGCTTTTGGTGGGTTTTCTTAATGTTTTGTTGACTATGAATATCAAACTTGAGGTGTTCATCCACAGTAATGCCAAGTAGTTTGGCAGAGGGGACTACTTCTATAGGTGAGTTGGTTTGACTATAGACTTTGAAGTTGTTTTTATCATAGGAGAGGGTCTTTGTGGGAGGAAATAGTAGAATCTTTGATTTATTTGCATTGAGAGAGAGGTGGTTTTGGTGCATCCCGTTTTCAGTTGTTGAGAAGGCAGTTTGGGTTTTAGTCAGCAATTCAGAGAGGTTTGAGGCAGAGCAGACTAAGGTTGAATCATCTGTGTATTGGATGATTTTAGCATCAGGAATAGCAGTGTGAAAGTTATTGATGAAGATGTTAGAAAGCATTGGCCCAAGGATGGATCCCTGTGGTATGCCAGTTGGGGTACATAGGAAGGAAGAAATGGAGTTCTTCCATTTGACTGCCTGTGATCTGTCTGATAGCTGGAGAACCAGGATAAAGCACTATGTGAGAGATTAAGGTTTGAGAGATGACAGAGAAGGTGCTTGTGGGAAACAGTATCAAAGGCTTTAGACAGATGGAGTAAAACAATAGAAACTAAGTGTCCTGAATCTCGGGCTTGATTGACAGTTTCTAGGAAAGAGAGTAGAGCGGTTATTGTGCTATGGCCTGGATGGAAGCCATGTTGGGTAGGAGTGAGAAGATTGTTTTGGGTCAGGAAAGGCATAAGTTGGAGGTGGATGCATTTTTCTAGGATTTTGGATATTGGTGAGAGAAAAGCAATGGGGCATAGTTTATAGTAGTGTACTGGGCTGGGCTGCTGCCTGTGTAATTGGCTGATTCTGATATATTTCACCTGCTAGCTATGCTAGTTCTCCTTGATTGCCTTCCTACTGCTGTTTTCCCTTCCATTGCCTTCCTGTTTAAGCCCCGAGGTGCGCGGTGCATACCCAGGGCACAGATGTGAACATAGCTGCTATTTCCTGTTTTGCTTTTTTTTAAACCCGGTGCATGGCATGCACACCTGTTTAGGCAATGTAAACACTGCTAGGCAGCCTCAGACACACACCCCTTCCTTTGCTGGGCTTAGCTAAGGGCAAACACGGACCACAGAGCTCCAATAAGCTTACAGCATGCATGTCACTCTCCTTTATGAGGTCATCTACCTCTTATGCTTATACCATGGTGTTGCTGCACCTACATGGTTGGGTGCAAGCTAACACTGAGGGGAAATCTGTGATTCAGTATCATTCCCCTCATTTGCATAAAACTGACTGCTAATGCATGGTTACAAAACTGACACTCAGCCTTACCCCTTAGCAACAAGTATTCCATGGTGTTGTTGTCTTATGCATACCATTGATTATTATGGCAGAATGCTGATTTTGGTTTAAAAGCTTATTTCCAACTTTGTTTCATTATTTTTGGGCCGATCCTGTTTGCGCACCGCTGCCCTACGCTTAAACGGACGAAATCAGCCAAAAAAATAAAAATTACTTTTTATAATTTTGCAACTATTTCCCATGCCAATGGCCAAATGCCTACTACATTGAATACATGCTTTCTTTAGCACTGTCATGCCTCCATTTTGTAATTTGCAGAAATGTATTCGGTTAGTAACCGAATACATTTCTGCAGATTACACTATTCTTGCACAGATGCCTGCTTGCTTCCTGGATCACTAATTCACCTCATTTGCATGATTTTCACCAGCAAATGGGGTAATTAGCATACGGGATCTGCGTCCGAGCAGGAATAGTGTAGGAGAGCTCATACACATCCTACAGACACTCTCACATAAACAAACACACTTTTACATTTGCCAGGATCAATATCAGAATGGCTATGTAACTAGTTTACTCCACTATAGTATTATGCATTTATCAGAAGTGCCATAAAGCTTACATATTTGAGAGCTTCCCAAAGATATCTTTAAAGATGAGCGACATCAGCAGCAGTGATAAAGGAGGGGAAAGGGAAGTGAAGTAAGTGTCAATGGCCTCAAAAGTAAGTTTCTACAACTACAGACACTTTCACACAAACAAATGCACTTTTATATTTCCCAGGACCGTGATTAATACTCCTGTGTAACTAGTGTACTGCACTATAGTATTAAGCATTTATCAGATGCTCCACAAAAGTTACATATTCAGGAGCTGTCCAAAGATATCTTTAAAGGTGAGTGACATCAGCAGCAGTGATAAAGGAGGGGAAAGGGAAGTGTAGTAAGTGCCAATGGCCTCAAAATCAAGTCTCTACAACTACAGACACTCTCACACAAACAAACACACCTTTACATTTGCCAGGACTGAGATTAGAACTCCTATCTAATTTATTCACTATAGTATTACACATTTATCAGACACACCACAAAGCTTACATAAGTAAGAGCTGTCTGAAGGTATATTTAAAGGTGAGTGACATCAGCAGTAGTGATAAAGAAAGGCAATGTAAAATGGAGTGAGTGGGAATGGCCTCAAAATCATTCACCTACAAACACACACATACAAACAGACACACCTTTCCATTTGACAGGACTGTGATTAGGATTGTTACATAAATAGTTATTGGTACTCTGCTGTTACACAGTTATCAGAAGCACAGCAGAGCCTATAGGGCTGAGGGCTAACAAAAGGAATTTGTACAGTGACTGACTGCAGCATATGTTCTGATATTGGGTAATGGGATGTGTACTGGGTGGGGATGGAGTAAAACAGTAATTTCTACACATACACACACAGTTGCCAGGACCAAGATTCAAAACCCTACCTATCTGCTTATTTGCTTTAGTAAGTTATGGATTTATCGCACACTCTACTGAGCTTACAGAGCTGAGTCTTGTCCAAAGGAACATCTAAGGTGACATACATCAGCAGATAGTGTAGAGTGAAACTATGGAATGTGTACTGGGTAGGAAAGGCTTCATAGTGGTACTGTCTCTCTCACTGTCTGCGCTTCTCTTCCCCATGTGTATGTGTGTATGTTTGAATTATTGTAGTATGTTGGCCTTAGATATGTGTGCATATCACACAAAACAGATGGAGATTCACCACATATCTGCCACCTACAGCTGGCTGTGGGTTTTCCTGTCCAATGTGTGTGTGTGTGTGTGTGTGTGTGTGTGTGTGTGTGTGTGTGTGTGTGTGTGTGTGTGAAGACCAAACAGTCTACATTTTGGTGTGTGTGCACGGACATCTGCAGATAACAGATATCTATGGTCCACTGTGGTGTCAGACATGTTCTTTATTTCTCTAAGTGTAGGAGCATGCCCAGTATGACCTTTTATTTAAGTGTAGGGGCATGCCCAGTATGAGCTTCTGTATCAAGTGTAGTTATCCATTCTCACATGTAGGAGCATGCCCAATATGACCTTCTATATTGTTTATGGGAATCCATTCCAGGGAGAGTTGTACTCCAGTCCAGGGTTTTGTGTGCTACAGCTACAACTAGCAAGCTATTGCTGCAGGATATCTGTAGACATAGGTTGCCAATATTGAGACACAATTGGTCCAAACATGGGGGAATACTGTGTGTAACTATGATTCCTATTACTGTCTGTGTTGCTTGTGTAACATGTTCTCCTTTAGCATAGAATTTTGGACAAATGTACTGTTTTACAGTGTAATGTATTGTGTCATCAACTACTGACAGATATTGTTTGCTCACAGTTGTTTACCAGGGAAATACAAGATCAATACAGCAGAGATCAATATTGTGAGGCGAAGACTCAACATTGTGGCACAATCCTGCCATTGTAGGGGGGTGGCTACAGACAGTTGAGTGATGGGTCTGTGTAAATGGTCCATCACCTTGGTGCTATGCTGGCTGGGGATCCCCTTCTTGTGCATTTCTCAACTTAACTGAATGGCCATATTCTGCTGTGGGCATAACTCTCAGCTGTACAGATTTGGTCAGGTTATCCAAAGGCAAGACTCATATATCTGGTCAATTTCCATTCACATTGTGGTTTACAAGCAGGTTTGTGGTTATGCATTCATGGGTTTGCAGTCAGGGGAAGTATGAGCAGACATTTGAGTTTCAGCCTTCACACATTCCATGATATCCATGCTTTTATGCTCCCCCCCCATAATTCTATCCTCTCCCCAACAGTATGGGAGCAATATCTCAGAAGCATTTCTATAGTTTGACCTTTATCACAGCAGTATTCATGTCTTGGTCCATAATCTTTGCACTAGGACATAGAGAGGCATGCTACTGGCATTTGTCAACATGGCCTTGCATTTGTTTTCTGCTTAATGTGTTATGTTATTAGTTAGGACCCTATGACATTCCGTATCATGGCACTATGGGTGAAACATATGATGGCACTATGGGTGAGCCATGGGCATTTGCCAGAGGCCTGTAGGCCACATGAGAGTGATGCAGGCCACTGCATTTTGTCACTCATACATTACCAGGCTGCAAGTCAGTGGATTCCCCTGAGGTGACATGGGCAAGTGGGTGAGGTGTTCCTGGCAATCCTTCTAGTTCATAGTGATGCATCAGTCTGGATGTGTGCAGGGTGCTGCTTATGGCTAGGGACACACATGCATGGGACACCATTTCAGCATGCTGCATCCTGTGTGTATTCTATAAAAGAAGTGTGCTGATTCTGTAATCATTCCCAACAGCAAGGATATGACTGATGAAATACCTGTGGCTGTTGTGGGTGGTTCATAGGTTCATAGGTTCATAGGTTCATACTAGGCTATCTGCCCTAGGGCATTTATAAGCCTAGCCAGAGTGTGTTTGGCTTTAGCCACCCATTAAATTAATTTTTTTATGCCCTTTTTTTTTTGTTGGTATGCCTGCTCTGTCTCTGTCTGACACAGAAGTGATACTCGGGTAAACCCATGATCCATCCATCCTCCCATCCATAGGGTGGTGGTGGACTGAGTGCATGTGTGATATGGAAGCTTATGGCACCTGACTCACAGATATGACTGGGACCTTCTCCTTCTCCTGCCTTGTATGCGGACGTCAGCAGTGTGTCATTACTTTATAACTGTGACTTATGTGGGCTGCCAGTGATTGGGCAGACAACCAGTATTCCATATTAGACAGACAACTAATGTGATGCTAACCTCTATCTTTAATTCCAAAGGTGTGTGCAGTTCATAGTTACTTTCTAGGCACTGCTTAGAGTTTTCCATCTGTGTACTGTTTCTATGCATAGACCCCTGTTAATAGCCTGTCCAGCTTTCTGACAGAAACACATATTGACATCTGGTCAGGGAGTCTGTACAACTAGTAACATAGGTGTCACTGAGAAGCAGATTGGTTGGTACTGTAGTTGTTGGAACATGACCCTGTCAACCACAGTACTGTGCCTAGGCCACTGAGACACAACACCCAGGCCTACATGCTGTCCACTGCCAGACAATACTAAACACTCACAAAAGATTGGCACACTGATGCCTGCATATAGTGGACATACACCAATTATCATGTTGAATAGGACAGCTCAGGAAATCTGTGCTCCACTGATATTACTCTACAAACATGCATGTTACTGACATTTATACATGGGGTTGGGGGGCACACCTGACAACATTCCACATTTGCACTGACTGCACTGGTGTTTCAATTATAATTCTGTTTGTTTCCATTTAGTATTGTATTGTGCCCTGTCTTTCAGAATGGAGGCATATCAGTAGAATACACAAGTTAGATTGTAATGGCATACATTTCAGTTTCAGACTTCTTACTCCTCAGAACTATACTGCAACTGCCAGACCTGTTGTGGTATGTCTGTGTAGGTCTGTAGGGGGGCTGTTCACCTTTGCCAGCATTTGTGGAACTTTTCCCGACCTTTATTTCTGGTCATCTGCACCTGTCGTGCTGGGTGAGGCTGGGGGGTAGGAATGGGAATGCTCATTGACATCCATGTGTGTGGCCTGTGGACACCCACAGTTAGTCAAGCCACCACATGTACTGCAGCGGGAGTTGTCACCTTGAGTACTACTGCCTAGTATGGGGACAACAGTATTTGTTATGGATTCCATGCTGTCCCATATAGCTGTCAGCTGTCTGCTGCTATTCCATTTGGCCAACCAATTCCCTTGCATGTTTGCATCCATAGCATAGATATAACTATCAGAACATACTACTTCATTCAGTAAGTGATAGAAAGGGTGACTTACCTTGTGTCTGGGGTGGTATTGAGGATGGTGCTGGAGGGCTGACTATGTGGGACGCACGCAGTACACTCCCTATACATGGTAAAGTACAAGTAGTGTCATATTTGGCATCCCTTTTACTGTATGTGTGAGTCAGAGAGTGGTATCAGTCCCTGGGTCCCTACAATGTCAGTGTATGTGCTATGCGTTACCTCTTTGCCAAGGCATAGGTATACTGGGTGGGCTCAGAAAGTTCCTCCTCCAAGTCCCTTTGTGCCTGTGGTGACCTTGGCAATGGTGGGGGGCTGTGTGATCCCTCCCCGTGTTGTTCCTGTTGCAGCTGTTTCTGCAGTATCATACTGTATAGCATGCCACATACTATGAACATTTGTCCACATGTAGGTGGAGAGTACTGCAAGGCTGCACTGGATATGTCAAGGCAGCGGAACCATGACTTGAGCATTCCAAACACACACATTCTATAATGATCCTGGTTTGTGCATGTGCCTCATTATGCCATTCTTGTTCAGGGGGGGGGGGTGCATTTCTGATGGGTGTCATCAACCACAGCTCCACTGCATAGTCAGCATCCTCCACTAGATGGCCAGTTGGGATGTCCCCCCTGGCAAACCCCTGATACAGCTATGAGGAATTCCAGATATGGGAGTCATGATAGCTTCCAGGGCTGCCAGCACATACTTGCATGATAATGCCCTGAGAATTACACACAACCTGGCAGTTGATGGAGGGCAAGCACTTGCAGTTGATGTAGACCCTACCCCGCTCACCAGATGGTGCTTTGATGTGGATGTGCGTGCAGTCTATGGCACCCAGTACCTGCGGGTATTCAGTTACATGGTGGAAGAGACACATATTGCTGGTCAATTCCTCACAGGTGTTGGGGAAGTGGATGGGTTCATGGACATGTGGTAGCATGGCATCCAGGAACTGATGGAGTACTCTGGATGCAGATGCCTGTGACACCCCCGTGATATCCCCAGTAGGTGTTTGGAAAGTACCTGTAGCTAGTATTCGTAACACTACACATACCTTAGTAACCACTGGAATGGGTTCCCCTATGTTTTTTCTGGATGTGAGGTGATGCCGGCATAGCTCCACAATTTGCTGAAGTATGTCCCTGTCCACCCTGTAATGCTCTACAATCTCCAGCTCATGTAGCCCGTGATAGGTCACCCTGAGTCTGAACACTCTCTTCCTCCTCCTGGGTCTGCGGTGGTTGGCAGCATTATCCTCCTCACCACCATCAGCCTCCAGCACATAGTGATGCATCCAAGCAATGGCAGCCCCAGCATTTTGTCGGTTTAAATTCTCAGGTTTACTCAGAAGGTGCAGAGTTTGTGGGGAAACGCAGACTGAGGGGTGTTTCCATATTTTATAGTGGTGTGATGATACTGCTGCCTGTCAGATAGGCTGTTTCTGATTCATTCCAGATGCCAGCTTACTTGCTCATGGCTTGGATTTAGCCACTGTGAGTGTTAGAAACATTACTGGTGATTTGTGGAAGATTGCCTTTATTCTGCTGTTGCCCTTTTTGTAATTAATTTTTACTTGCATTTCCTCCCATTTACAGCTCCGCAGCTACTTGCCAGCTGTCTTATATTTGCAGTGCCCATTCTGAGTTGCAAGAGTCCCATAGTAGTTGTTTCTACATTAGTTCACCTTTATTTTGTGCTGTTGCTCTTTAATTCTATTTTACATGTCCTCCCATCTTCAGCTCTGCAGCCACCTGTCAGCTGTATTATTCGAGTGCTTTCATTAGCCAGTTGTGGGTTGCTGACTCCCATATTGCTAATTTGTACAGCATTTCCCTTGTTCTGATACTTCCTTTGCCTTTTCCTTCTACCCTTCCTCTTTCATTCTGTTGGTAGTGTAAACAGCAAGATATGTCTCTCCCCTGCACGTGCATAGCCTCTTCAGTTCATGGCGTATAAGTACACAGCCTCAGACAAACCCCTCTCCTAACTGTGCTTAGCTAAGCAGACACCAGCCAACAGGACTCCAATGTGCTTCCAGCAAGCATGACACCCCCCCCTCTTTCATGTTCCTTGCTCCTCCTGCCTACACAATGGTGTTAAAGCACCTACATGGTTAGATGCAGTCTGACACTTAGAAATTTTCCTGCCCAACTTGTGATTCAGTATAAGTCCCCTCATTAGCATACCCTACTGCCTTAAGCCCTAGTTATTGCACTATTCCTGAGCCTTCCCCCTTAGCAACCACTGTTCCCTGCCTATGTTCATTTTCTGCATGCCATTGACTATAATGGCAAAATTCAGAAAGTAGTTCTAATGCAGTCCCCCCCCCATTTCTACATGTACTCCCCCCTTCCCACTAGCATACCACATCCTCTGCCCTCAATGGCTGATTTCGGCCAACATAAAATAATTTTATTATTGTATTAATTTCCAGTGGTTTTGCATGCCAATGGCCATATATTTGGCCATTGGCATGCAAAACCTAATTAATACATGCTTTATGGAGTGTTGACATGGCTCCGTTGTGTAGATTGCAGAAATGTATTCGGTTAGTAACCAAATACATTTCTGCAAGCTACATTGTTCCAGCATGGGACATGCCGCTTTGCTGGATCGCTAATCGTGCTCATTTGCATGTTTTTCACCAGCAAATGAGCTCATTAGCATCCCGCACGGCTTTCCGTGCAGGAACAATGTAGGGCTGCTCATGCACATGAAAACGGCATGTATGTGGATAGCAAAGCGGCCATTTTCCATGCAGCAGCAGGTACACTGTTCCTGCACGGAAAATATTATTTTGTGAATCCTGACGCATATTCTGCAGCTGTTTTCACTGTTGCAAAGTGTTTTTGCTATTTTCACTGTTTGCAAAGTAATTGTTGCTACTTTTCACTGTTTGCAAAGCATCTGTTTGTTCTGTTATCCTGACAAGCAGTCTTTTAAATAACTTATTAGTTTGCAGTTTAAAACATTCGTTAGAGTCTCCTTGCTGTTTTTTTGCTGTTTAAAACATTTTTCAGTGTCTCACTGCTGTTTTTCTGCTGTTTAAAACATTTTTCAGTGTCTCACTGCTGTTTTTCTGCTGTTTAAAACAATTTATTTAGTGTCTCGCTGCTGTTTTGTTGCTGTTTAAAACATTTTTAGTGTTTAGGTTCATAGGTAGGTACTAGGCTATTGGCCCTAGGGCCTATATAAGCCTAGCCAAAAAGGTACCCTGGCTTTCGCCAGTCAAGAAAATTATTTTCCTGTGCCACTGTCGAGCAGAGCCATAGAAGTGATCCCTGGGGTGGATTTCCTATTTCTCATCCAATATCAAGATCTTTCTTGAAGAGTGCTAATGAGGAGCTTTGTTTGATATGGATAGGTAGTTTATTCCCGAGTATGGGAAGTCTCTGGGACAGGAATCTATACATCCAGTTTCTCACCTAAATTAGTGTAGCTAGCAGTTGTGGCATAGTGCAGATACAGGTTTGCTGCATGTGGGTCTGTTTGTAGTGGCTATTGTATTCTGAGCACATTTCCCAAGCCATCTTTGATTGGAAGGGGCCTTTCTGTACCCTTGTGAGAGAAGTGGGCTGATTGGAACCTGTCTAATGAAGGGTGATTGGTCTAGGGATTGGAGTAAGCACCATCATTGGTTCTTTTGAGTTTTTTAAAAGTTTTTTGTAAAGTTTTCAGCTTCTGGTATTTAAGCCCCGCATTTGAGTGGGTTCCTGCTTGTCTGCATGTTGCAGATCACTCCATACTGCCGCCCAATTATGGACCATAGCCAGACAGATAATTTTGACAATTTTACCCTTAGGTACAGCTGTTTTAAATTAGTGTAGTCCTTATCTTTAGTACATCTCCAGTTTAAGAAGTATTGCTTGTAAGCTGTAACCTATTAAACCACCAGCCAAAAATCCTGTCAGAAATTCCTATCTACAGAGCACCTCCTAGATCAGTCCTGAAAGCACCCCCTTTGTGATAACAGTTCTTCAAATTTAGCGTTTTGTTTCTCCTGCCATCCTTGTTGACTTAGGTCTCCTGAGGCAGTGTGGCAACTGTCTCATGTACACTGACAACCCTTTACTAATGACTCACTCTAGTACAGAGTATGAGAGATGTACACCGAGAATCTTGAATCCTTGTTCTGCCACACTCAAAACAGTAATACTGAAAAGATTGTCAACAGACCCACCACTATTCAGGCACATAGCACCACTACTCTTATACACAGTATGCATTCAACACCTAAATGAACATACATGGTGGTTCTCTCAAAAAACTTGCTGAAACACCAGAGACCTCCTAAACAAAAGACTGCTACAACTAACACAGTTCCCACAGCACCCGAGACGCATACCAACACCAGTGTCTCACCTACCAAGCCCTTAAGGCATAACATTCAAAAAACCAAATTTTCTTGTCATTGGAGACTCCAAAGTGAGACACAATGATGTCCCATTCACCAGGTTAGATAAGGAGAAAGTCATGGTCAGCTGCCTGTCTGGTGCCAGGATTTGTCAGATCACACATGCACTCGGGTTTCTTGGTAACAAGTACCATTATGACTCTGTCATAACTCATGTTGGAGTGAACGACCTGAGGCATACTTCACTGGACTATATAAAGAGAGACATGATTGAGCTCTCTGAGTATGTGTCTCAGACAGATATGTCCCTAGCTTTGAGCAGCATATTACCCTCACCTAGAATTATGCCACAGTATAAACAAAAATTGATCAATTTCAATAATTGGCTTAGTTTTTGGTGTCATTCAAAGGGGATCCATTTTCTGTCAGCCTGGGATGACATGGTTGAGAAACCTTGCTGCTTTGTCAGAAATGGTTTGCACCTGGCACCACTAAACATTTGGCTGCTGGCAAAGGCTCTTGCCTCCCCCATAATGCCTTTTTTAGGCAAGGTCTCAAAAACAAAATTGCTGACATGAAAATTGCCAGTCACGACAAAATAAGGGTTATGCTGCTAAATGTTCAGAGCTTAAACCAAAAACTGCACACTCTGGAAAGACTTCTATCACTGGAGGATGTAGATGTCTGTGCAGCCACAGAAACCTGGTTCAAGGCCTCAGAAAGTACCCCATCCTTGCAAGGTTACAATGCCTTCCACACCGTTAGACTGCAAAACAAAAGTGTGAAAACTAAAGGAGGTGTGTTTCTATCTATATTAGAGATAAATTCACCTCCCAACTAATTAGATTGGACAACTCCATGGAGTTACTCCAAATTCAGATTACTGTGGGTAAGACCCCCATTCACGTCATAGCTAGTTATAGATCCCCCCTCCATGGATCTTGATCCACACAAGGCCTACTTGACCAAACTGGAGTCAATCCAAATATTGCTAAACACTCTGGCCATGGGGATTTCAATTATCCTACCATCAAATGGGAAACTTACTCTAGCCCTAACTCACTAGCACAAAAGTTCTTTGACTTTGTTAACTCAAATGCTTTGGAACAAATTGTTCAATCCCCAAGAACAGGAACAAACATGCTACATCTGGTCCTCACTAACATGACAAACAGATGCACCACCGCAACTTTCGGACCCTCATTAGTTAAATCTGACCATAAATTACTCATCTTCAAACTGGCACTAATGCCAGAACTCACAAAAGGTGAAATCAAACAGAAAAACTTCACCAAAGCAAACTACACCCTCCAAGGGGAAGGTATAGATGCATTCCAAGCCCCACTCCCAGCTGAAAGTGATAACTACACCAAAACTTACACTAAAGCCCTTTACATTTACTTGTATAACTGTATAGACTCAGCTGTTCCAGACAGAATCAAAGCCAGAACTTCAAGTAAAAAAAAAAAAAATGCCCTTGTGGATGTCCAGCATCAACAAACTTTACAATACATGCAAAAAGTTACTGTCTAAGAAAATTAAGATGAGGGCCCAACAATGGAAAAGCACCCTCCTTGGCCTCAACAGGCAAATAAGACAGCATGTCAAATCCTCTAAGGGTCACTTTGAGAAAAACTTAGCAATCACAGCCAAGAATAATCATAAGGCCTTTTACAACTACAAACATAGCCTAAAAGGTAGGACCCAAACATGTTCTGAACTAGTGACTATCACCAACACTGGTCCTGCAGAGATAGCAAACCTGATAGTGGACATATTTGGTGAATATTTCACTCCTTTATCCCCTCCAAATGTATCACAAACCTATCCCCCAACTTCCCCAGCCTACATATCTGAAGAGCAGGTCATTAAAGCCTTGTCTAAGGCATAAAACACAGCCTCTATGGGTCCAGATGGTATCCCAGGCTGTCTTCTAAACAAGGTAAGATAAGAACTAGCATCACCATTAAGTACCTTATTCAATCACAGCCTAACCACTGGCTTTATTTCTGCAGACTAGAGAGCAGTAATAAATAAAGACATAGGCGACCTCCAAACCCTGGATCTGACCCAATTCATCTTTATCAAGGGTGGATCCTGCCTGTTAAGCCTCGTGGATTTCTTCAAAATGTGACCAGGGCCATTGACGAGGGAAAATCTGTGTACAAAGGCCTTTGACACAATCCCACACTCAGGCATTACTGATAAACTTGGCAAACTGAATGTAAACCCCTTTGTTGTAAGATGGGTTGCAACTGGCTCACAAACTGGTCACACACTATCAAAATGGATGACTCCATATCAACCAGTAGACCTGTCACCAGTGGGGTGCCACAAGAGTCAGTGCTGGCCCCATAGCGTTTGGTATATACATCTTAGAACTTCAGGCCAAAACTAAGGGGCTGTGGCTGACCAAGTCTGCAAACGATTGCAAACTGGGTGCAATTATTGAATCCTCAAATGATGTCAGTATACTTCAGGAGAGTCTTACTCAGACCAATGACTGGTGTATTAGTCACAGTCTCAAACTGAATGCAAAGAAATGCACCATCATTCCCTTTGGTAGAAACAATGTCCTTTCACACTATCAAATTAATAACAAAACCCTATGTACCTACAAAGTGGTAAGAGATCTGGGATCACAAGTAGACTGCTACCTTAACTTTAACCAGCATGTGTCTACTGTAGTAAGGAAGGTTTTCTATGTAGCACACTAGATCAGCAAAGGCATCACCTCTAGAGTAAAAGAGGTTATAACCCCTCTATACGCATAATTAATCAAGTCCATAATTGAGTATAATGTCCCTTTTGGTATGTGCTATACAAAGCATCCGCAGCAAGTGGAGAGACCTCAGAGTTTTCTGACTAAGAAGGTCAAGGAACTCCAGCATGTGCCTTACACAGACCGACCAAGTTCCCTGTCACTATACTCTGTATCATATAGATTTTTTAGGGGAGACTTATGCCTGGCTTACAGAGCATCTCCAGCCCAAACCTAATGAATTTGCTGCATATCTGTAAATCAAACAGGAGTAAAGCTACCCATTCCAGGGACCTAAATATGCCCTGCGACTTGAATAGGACATGCTGAAGGGACAGAGTTGTCTCCCAGTGACTGCTGTGTCTTTGGAGCAGGCTGCCAATTTGTGTAAAGCAGAGCACCTCCATGACACTGTTCAAAAGGAACCTAGATGAGTGGATGGGGCACCATAAATTTTTACCAGGGATAGTGCCCACAACTCTCCTGGACATGGGCATTCATTACTAAATCCAGTCCTGAATATTGACTAGTGTATCTATGGTATTACCTTGGGATGAAACAGCTAGGCTTGAATTGACCTCCAGGTCGATAGCCTAGCAGCCTCCTATGATCCTATGATCCTCTGATTGGTGTGTGCACTATTTAGTCCAGACTGTTCAAGTTAATAAAGTCCAGGAAATCTTGTGCCTGCAAGTTAGAGGCAGTGTATGTTTCCCAGCCTATAGAGGGATAATTAAAGTCTCCCATGAAGAGGGAATTTGGTTGAATGGTGAGCTCTTCTCATATATCTAGGCAACAGTTGTGAGCTTTGTGGATCATCGAGTGTGACCTGCAGCTGACCAGGACAAGGTAAGGATCTTTGTGTATTCAAATTTGGATATGGATGAACTCCAGGGCATCATCCTATTTAACCAAGCTTGCTGTATATCTTGCTGATGTAAATTGAGACACCTCCAGTTTTAGCTCCTGCCTGTGCTGTTGTTGGCCACAATGTGTAAAATGCACTGTAGCCTTGCACTACCAGAGTATTTTCTGTGGCTTTAAACTGAGTATTGGTAAAAGCATAGATGTCCTAGTTCTCCAGAGTGAGGAGAGGTTGTAGGGTGTAGAGTTTCTATTTTAGGCTTCTAGCAGTGAGCAGAAATATCTTAAGGTTCTTTGAGTTTTTTCTTTTTTTTTTATTTTGGTAGTTTTGTCATTTTGACATTGCCTAAAAAAGGCTCTAAGATGGGTGGATAAAGTTTTATCCAATATCCAAAAGACCAGGGGGAGGGAGGGGGGCAGGTGCAGACAATTCTTAGCAAAGCAATATGGTCTGCTAGCCATGTCATCTCATGCTGATAGATACTGGATCCCCTTAGAGTGAAACCAGAAACTAGAACAATTATTAAAATCAATCATTTTCTATTCATATTGTGGAATCATCCTAGGTGAAGGTGGAATGCTGCTCAATGCAAGGCACATACCTGTGTTTGGCACATATTCAGAGAGATATATAATGGCTCTTTTCATATATTCCATTGAGGGGTAGCTCAAGTCATTTATACCATGGAGTATGGAGGAATCATATTGGTACCTGTGGTGCGATGACTTGTGTGTGCATGTTACTGAAGATCCTAGCGCTAGATAGACAACTAGCCATTATCTTCTTTTGTCCACCCTGATAAGAGAGGTGACCTGTGTGTCATACAATAGAATCCCCTATGACAACAGTACTAGGTAAAAGTGTTTGCTTGCCTTATGGGCTTTGTTCTTGGGGGATCATTGGGTGTAGGCTTATGTGTGGAGTTAAGTGCTGCTTTTGCTGTGTGCTTCTGGATTGCTGAGGGTAGGTGTTGCTGTTTGACAGCTTAGGTTTTCTTTGAGGTTTGGGAAGGTTTTTATAAGTGCCTCAGCATAAAATGGTCTATGTGTGTGCTGAGCTGCATGTGTGAAGGATGTTGTGTGTATGTTTTTGACAACCTTGTTTCTAGGCAAGATTTTTGCCTACATGAAAGTTATGTATGCATATCTCACATACTGTGTTAGTTTTGTTAAGAATTAAAAGGTTGTCTGAGTGCACGAGACAATTGTCACATTATCTCAGGATGACCATATCTACTAAGCTGACTACAGAGACATTAGGAAATTGCATACCCATGTTGTCAGGATGTGTATTAGGGTTGGGATATTATAGTTTATGGATTTAGTTTTTCAAGGATCATCTGAGTGGTGTACAGGGTTAAGAGTAGATGTTAGATGATGCTATGATCTAGTACTAGTGATATGTGATGCACTATCTAGCTGTCTGGAGCTTAGCTTTGAGCAAAGCCTTTTTATGTTACAGGTTAATGTCCTAAATATTAGCTTTACAGGTAAATGTTGCAAAGTGTTTGCTACTATACAGGACATTGTTAACTGCCACCGGGCAGTGAGCAGCTCTGCATAAATGCACCTAATTTATAGCAGACACAGCAAAGCTGAAAACGTCTGTGCCCTCTGGCCAATAAACTACTACAATTTGTGCTCCATGGATTGCTTTCCAACTCAGAGAGACCAGACAAATACCTTCAGCCACAAGATGGATGATCCTGGAATTTCTTAATGTATAATACAGCAAAAGTAGCTTTTAAGTGCCAATTAATACCAAACAAATGAGTCCCTAAAATGCCCTCTGGCTGATGAAACAATCTAACTTTAAGCCTCCCTGTTTTATTTAACCAAATGTGAAATGTAACAGACACAAATCAAAAAAATATCTTCAAAAAGAGGTATTAATTTTATCTCCAAGCTAAAACTAAATTATCAAAAGCTGGTACTGCATCTAACACAATTGCAGCTCCTTTGATTTAGTGATATATCTTATCTTATCTAACATGACAAAACAGTGTAAGAAACTTCTCTGTGTGGAAGATTTTCAGTCCATATATTTCTAGTTAATCACTGTATATTAATCAGATCAGACAATAGTAGTAGAAGTAGTGAACTTAAACTCGTCTTAAGTCAAAAATAATTATGTCCTCATATCCTTAAAAAACATTAATTTAGGGGTGATCATCCTGGTGATGACCTTTATGGATGTCTGTGATGTAGACATTGTGTCTCGCATACAAAGTAAGCAAAAAAGTTTTTTTCATGTTATTTGTTGAGAAGTCATCATTTTGTACTCATTGTAATATGCCCGACCTTCAGTTTACTAAGGTAGACAAGAACAATGAGTATTATAATTATGGACTAAAAATACATCCATAAAATGGAATCCTATTTATCAGATGGAAATAATTACAGTTTTATGCCACTATATTCAATTCACATAAATATAGTATGTTGTATTTAAACCATTTGGGCTTGGCTTCTCAAGGCTATATTAGCTTTGATTTATATAATTACCCCATTGTTGCACAACTTAAAATTGGCATTCTATTTAGAGTTCCTAAGACATATAAGGATCTCACAAATCCCCCATTTCATCCAGTTGTGGCCAATTCAGAGTCAAAAACTTAATTCATTTCTTTAAATCTGCATTATTTTTTCCTATGTCCTCTTGTACAGTAGAGTGGTGCTTTTATTAAGGATTCGTCAATTTTTTGAATGACCAAGGAGAATATATTTTTCCTGAACATGAAACTTCTTTAGCTACTGTTGATGTGGTTTCATAGGTTCATATGTGTTTACTAGGCTAATGACCACAAGGGTCTTTTTAAGCCATTCATCCCAAATCTCAGATGAGTTCTGATACCCTTGATAAGTGTAAGCATGGACCTGGGAGATGAACCATTTACAGGGTACCTGTGTCCATTAGAGACATAGCTGCCAAACCAGGGATGAATTTTCACTTTCCCATCCAATTGTCCAAGTTGCACTTGAATTGGATTAGGGAGGAACTCTGCTTCACATGGATGGGGAGCCTGTTCCATAGACGGGGTAGTCTCTGGGATACATACCTATTTCTCCCACAGGTCTTGCTTTTATCACAGGCAAGGTTTAAGTATTCAGAATGGGTAATTCTGGTACAGTTTGTTTTGTGGATATTTAGGAGGTCCATCAGAGTGGGGTCTGACAATGCCCTGTATGACAGGCATCGATCTTCCCTCAAAAGCCTGTAGGAGACAGAATACAGGGATAGGGCCTTGAGGTGGTCTGCATAGCACATTTTGCTTATGCCCTGTATTCTTTTAGTGAGGAACTTATGTGGATGTTCCAGTTGCTGAATATGCCTGGTTAGATACATATCAAAGGGAGCATTGTACTCAATGATAGGTCTGATGAATGCCAAATACAGTAGAACAATGAAATCCTTGGATTTAGATGACATACCTTTTTTATAAGATCACAACATAGAATGATTTCCTCACCACTGTAGATGGGTCCCCTTCAAGACATCTAAAACCCATAACATCTAATTTCATAACATTGAGGCCAGAACATCTAAAACCCATTACATCAAATTTCATAACATCTAACAGTACAAAGCACATGAAAATAGCATCCGCTTCACGTATAATGATATATAATGACACCAAACTACCAAACACACTTTTTACTACATTTCTGCAGGGGGGCTTGATACAGTGAGGTTAGGAAATTAACTTTTTCCCACTGTAGTGTGATCTTGGAGTTGGTATATTTAATTAACGGGATAGTGTGGGGTGCAGGGCGGCTTGCCCCCCTGCAGAAATGTAGTAAAAAGTGTGTTTGGTAGTTTGGTGTCATTATATGTGGAGGGGATGTTATTTTCTTGTGATTTGTAGTGTTAGATGTTACAAAATTCAATGCTATGTGTTTTAGATGTTTTAGGTTTTAGATGTTCTCGTCTCAATGTTATAAAATTAGATGTTATGGGTTTTAGATGTTTAAAAGTAGACCCCAGTAGACACATGCTGATCAAAGGCTAGATTACTATCTATGTATGTCCCTAAGTCCCTGACTATTGGGTCAACTCTAAGGGGTGTGTTGTCAATATGATAGCTACCAGGGATGGATGACTTCTCAAAGGATACTATTATGCATTTCTTGGCATTTAGTTTTAGTCCATGACTCTGACACCAGTTGTTTGTCTATGTCATCCCCTTCTGGAGAATATTTGTGTTAGTGTGAGATTCAATGACAGCTCCTAATTTGTAATCATCTGCAAATTTAGTCAGCCAGAGACCACTGACATTGGCCTTGACGTCTGAGAAGTAATTGCAAAAATGGAGCAGTCCAAGAACAGATCCCTGAGGGACTCCACTTGTCAATGGCCTCTTTGTAGAGGTGGACTCCCCAATTCTAACTCCTTGGGTCCTGTCTGTGAGCCATTGGGCTTTCCACCAGGTGACATATAGGTTTGTACCTAACCTCTTCAGTTTGTCAACAATGCCTGATTCGGGTATTGTGTCAAATGTCTTGCCAGGTCAAGGAAGCCAGTATGAATGATTCTGCCCTCATCCATTGCTTTGGTGACCTTCTCAAAGAAGTCAACCAAGTTAAGTGGGCATGATCTGCCCTTTATGAAACCAAATTGGTTTGGGTCCAGTGTCTGGTGGTTTGCTATATCTCTATTGATCATCTCCATGATAATTATTTTCATGGCATTACATATAAGACTATAGGTCTGTAGTTTCCAGGGTCTGTAGATGGCCCACCTTTGTACAGAGGGATGACTGCTGCCTTTCTCCATTCATGAGGCATGAAACCTGTTTGGAGGCTATAGTTAATTCATAATTCCAGAGGCCCTGATAGGTAATGTTTCATGCTCTTTAGAAGGCATCCTGGGATTTTGTCTTGGCCCATTGATGCAGTATTTTTGGTCTTAGAGAGAGCATTAAGAACCTGTTCCCTAGTGATAGTAGAGGGAGTTATATTTGATGATATTTCCCGAGGGAAGGTTGAGGAGGGGAGAGGAGTAACGTTGGAGCTAAATTTATCAGCCAGGAGGTTTGCTATATATTTTGGCTCAGTATAGTTGGCTCCATTTACAATGAGCTCTGCACACAATTGTGTATTGCTTTTGAGGCTGCGGACATAGCTAAAGAATACTTTGTAGTTGCTCTTGGCCTGGAAGGCCCAAATTACCTAAATTTGATATAGAGTCTTACCTCAGATTTGATATAAAGTCACTATATATATCTATAATACACAGACATATTGAATTTGTTATGGCATTTCTCAGTGTTTTTCTCTAAATTTAGAGAAACTAAGAGTAACACAACTTGTATTCACTTATTTTGTTAGAGATATTTTTATAAAAAAAAGTCTTTCATAATAAAATTTATCTTCATATCAAAGGGGTTGCAATGTGATTTCAATCTGCTCCAGTTTTTCATAATTTAGTTTTAGCCTGGAGAGAAAAAGAAGACCTCTATAAATGTGCATCATTTAGAATGTGATTGTAAAAGAATTATTGCTGACTTCTTATACGGAAAGGTAATGCAGACTATACTGAGATTTTTTTTTGAATGAATTGAGCAATGGCACATTGCATTTACAGTTTACCTGTAACAATATGGGACAGATTGCTATTTATGGATGTTTCCATCTCAATGGAGGTGAATAGCTGATGATTTAATAACAGAACATTCAGAAAACAAAATGCTGTTAATAGTAATTTGCACATTGATAGTCAACATCCAGCCTACATGAAGTATAATACAGTATTCTTAGAGGTTGGTTTACAGGACTAGGATGTATACTAATTGTAATATTTTTAATGAGGAAATTAATACTATCATGCAACTGTTTGTGTCTAGAGGATATAACCAAGTTAGACTTTTCAACCTGGCAACTGAAGTTTCAAGTAAATTAGTCACACATTTTGTGCAGTTTTCACACATGACCTTCACTTGATTTGTATATGAATGAGTGAACATAAAAAGATTTGTTTTTTTTTTTCAATTTGTATTGGCTGTTGTTAAAACAAAAGAAAAACAAATACCGCCGACTCCACAATAAAGGGTATGTCCTGTACCAAACACTGCAGTAGCCAAAGATCACGCACCACGAGATGGTGCACAGTAAATGTTAAATAAAAAACACTGGTCGATGAAATAATCAATAAACCAAGTTTTAATTCCAAACCGGACAAACAGCAACCTGGGATTGAGCGCGCTTTCTTCTGTTGTTACCAGACTTCATCAGAATCCAAATAGTTAGCTGTCCCTTGTCCTTAAATAGTACATACATATCAAATGAATCAATTAATCAATCAATCACTTGTATAAATTAAAATCGCTACATAATCAAAATCCTAACCACTAATTTTTAAAAAAGGAAATTTCTATAACAATACATTCATATAATTGAGACATTATAAAGAACTAATGAAAAAAAATAGAAAAAAATGAATAAAAAATAATAAAACCTATAGAAATTTTAAAATACTAAACATTTGTTATTTGTATTAAACGCTGAGTATATATAAATATTATCTAAACAATCAAATAACCACTGTGTGTAACCAAAGTTTCTGAATGTTAATATATGAAGTAAATAGTATTAACATGTGACTGTTATATTACCTGATGCTAACTGTCTGACTTTACAAATGGAGTCAAACTGTTAATACGACTATAGTCAATATTGCATATACACAAGGTAGTAGGTGTAGAAGTTAGGAAAAGAACAATATATCCATTGACAAACCTTAATCTTCATACCAAGAAATTGTAATATAATAATATTATATGTTATATATACATAAATAGTATGCATTAAGTGTGTATAAAATCATTTATATTAAAAATTTTTTGTGTATGTATGATATATTTTATATATATGCTATTCACAAATTAATGTTTATTAGATGAACTCATAAGTACATATGAACATAAAATACTTAAAACTTTAAGTTAATAATACTGTTTATGTTAATTTAGGATTATTGGCCAATAATTTTAAGGCCGGTTTGATGGAAAGATGATCATTCAACCCATTTTGGCCACAAGCGTCCAGTCTAAGTTGCCACATTAACTCTTTAAATTCTAACTGGGATTCCCAGTCACCACTTCTTTCTCTTTTCTTAACCTCCTCCAGAACCCAAAACTTAATGTTGGTATTAACACATGTCGTACAATGCCTATATAAGGCATTATTCTCATTATGTTTGTTGATATCCCTTGTATGTTCATAAATACGTTGCTTCAATTTACGTTCAGTCTTACCTACGTAATATTTTTCACAAGTTAAGCAAAGTGCTAAATAGACCACTCCTTTAGTTTGGCATGTATAATAACCCCTGCTTTTTAGCCTTAGACCCAATTTTTTCAACCAGAGGGTTTTACTACCCAATATAAATGTACACTGGCCACATCTCCCACACTTATGTGTTCCAACCTTTTGTTGGGCTCCCCCTATATTGGGGGTTTTCTTCCTCTCAAATATTTCCTTAAAGTTGGTATTTCTCCTGAACCCAAATCTTAATGGTCCTTGGAAAACTGTATAATCAGTACTAATATTGGAGAACATTTTCCATACCTCATTAATTCCCTGTTGTATCCAATGTATACCTTTAAAATACGTTAGCATTAAACGGGGCAATACTCTAACACTTTGGATGGTATTATGTGTAACTGTCAGGTTAGTGGTAGGTGTGCCATCTTCTTGTAGGTTGGAAGTTAAAAATGGGTAGTATTGTGTATTCCTTTTCTTCAGGACCTCCCGTTTTACATTTTTAGTGAGTCTGGATGGGTAACCCCTTGTCTTAAATAACTGTTGTATAAAGTCCAATTCGGCATGACAAGTATCATCATCACTAGTCATCCTGGATGCCCTAATCATTTGTCCTTTAATGATGTTCCTTCTTAAATACAATGGATGATCACTTTCAAAATGGACATAGGAATTAGAGAAACACTTTTTTCTAAAGACCTTTGATTCATATTTATTTTCTAATTTATTTTTTATTATTGTTACATCGAGATAATTGACATAATCTATATGGTATTCAAAAGTAAATTCCAAAAAATTGGTTGTAGTGTGTAGGTATCTAACAAATTCCTTCACTTCTTCCACACTGCCTTTCCACACTATAAAAATGTCGTCCAAAAATCTAAAATAAGAGACGACATATTGCCAAAATTTTGATTTGAATACAAATTCTAATTCCCAGAACAACATAATAATGTTAGCATAGGTGGGGGCACAAGCAGATCCCATAGCCATTCCGCCTATCTGATGGTAAATGTCGCCCTGGAAAAAAAGATAATTGTTTTTCAAGACAAGTTCCATATTCTCGAGTAGTAATCTAAAGTCATTTGGGTTCAAGTATTTAAATTCTATTAACATGTGTTCGAACCATCTTAAACCCAATTCATGAGGTATAACTGAAAAGAGGTCTCTCACATCTATAGTGACGAATATATGTTTCTCATCGTAGGTTACTGCATTAAATTTTCTTAAAAAGTCCCAAGAATCAATCAATAGGTGTTCATAACCCTGGTGAAAGTTTTTTAGTTTTGTGTCTATAAAAATAGCTAGGGGTTGTGTCTTAGAGTATTGAGAGGTTACAATGGGCCTTAAAGGTGGGTTGTGGACATCTTTATGTATCTTTGGGATGCCGAATATTTCTGGTATTACAGGTTTAGGGACTCTAAGGTAGTTATATAAATCCACATCTATGAGCCCCTGTAGTAGGTTGTCTTCCAACCATATATCTATCTTTTTGTAACTAATATTCATTTCGTTCCTTGAAGAAATTGTGTATCTATTACCTGTATGTAGTATATCCAGCATCCTATCTATATAATTCCAGTGGTCCATAAGGACCACCCCCCCACCTTTATCGGGCTTCATAATCCTTATTTTTTCATTTGTCTGCAACATCCTTAATAAGGATATTTCCTCCTGTGACAAATTGCTAAATTCATCTATACCATCATTTTTACCAAACCCTTCCCTTATCATATGTGAGACGTAGGTCTCAAAATTGAAAATATCATGCTGTAAGGGGGGATTTAATGTACTTTTTCTCTTCAGCCCGTTGGTCGTATATTGGTCATTGCTGTTAAATGTTGCTTTAAAATGTAGCTTCCTGGCAAAAAGTTTCACATCCAATAGAATTTTTTCTATTCCTGGCTTCTTTATAGGAATAAATGTAAATCCCTTTGAGAAAAGACTGAAAAAAGAAGGTGTTACTTCCAAATCTGTAAAGTTGTAAATGAAAAAATTATTATGTTCTCTAACATCACATCTAGAAGTGTAATAATTTTCTACATAAGAAAAGGTTGCCTCATTATCTATTATTTCTTCACTTTGTAGGGCACTTATTTCTTTATTCCCCTTTAATAAATTTCCACATTCGTGGCTAAAAGGAATGTCTGTTCGGGCCTCATTTGCTAGTAATTGTTTACCCCCCTCCTCCCTTGTGGATGCGTGTTCCCTGCTGCCTCCGCGTATGAGAAGGGGTGGTATTGTTTCCGTGCCCTTGCTGACCTTCTCACCCCCCCCGGGTGTTCTCCTAAAGGGTGGTAATGATCAGCTTCTCTATTTTCAAATGAGTCCCTGAAAGCATAGTCGGAACCCACTTGCTCCTCCTCACTTTCGTGCACCCCTGTCCCATTTATATGGTGTGTTTCTCGTCCAAAAGTTTCATTAGAAACAGCTTTTCCAAAAGTTACATTATTTCTATATGGCTTGTTATTAAAATATTTATTGGGGTCAATATATGCTTTCCCTTCCTTGTAGTCATACAGGTCACGTTCCATTTTACCTAACTTCCTTTTGTAATTTTTGGCCATGCTGGTATCTACATCATGTAACACTTTAAAATAAATATCTTTATACTCATGAACTGTGAACAATAAATCTTTGGTAATTTCAACATGTAACGTATCAATTTGTTTTTTAATAATAGTCAATAACTCATTATTACTGTCAATCATTGCCTTCAAAATAGAAATGCCACAATTGTTTAAAATGTCAGATATCGTTTTAAATAAATTTTCATTCCCCTTGATGTTGTTCGGGTACTTGTTTAGCCTCAACCCTTTAGGTACAATGTTCTGTTCAATGCACCGGGTTAGGTACCAATTGTCTAAACACAAACTCTTATATTTAAAAAGGTCGGTTTCAAATTGCTTACATTTGTCCTTATAGTTATAGGTATTCTTTGGTAACTGCTCCTTTGCGTTCGTGACTGTTGAAAAGGATTTTTCTAGCCATTCGGTAAAGGAAATATCTTTATAAATGTCCAAACCATCTCTGTTATTATGCGTTGAACTGCCACTGGGTCCAAAACGAACTGGTTGGTCCGGGAGGTCGCGAGTAATTCTCCCTTGGTTCAGGGCTCCTCCATCGCGGTCCGTTACAGTCTGTGATGACGTCAACACCCTTCGACTCTCTTGGGGACTTCCCTGACCGCAGGGGATGGAATTGCTAATGCCCTGTGAATTGCCTGAACCATTACCGTTCTTGGTATGATGGTTAATTAATTCCACAAGTTGGCTAAGTAAAGAACTGTCACTATCCATCGGAAACCCTCGCAAAGCTGGCGGATACACTGAGAACCAAAACACACGACTCCTCCACACAAAATGTACACCAAAGAAAAACAAATACCGCCGACTCCACAATAAAGGGTATGTCCTGTACCAAACACTGCAGTAGCCAAAGATCACGCACCACGAGATAGTGCACAGTAGATGTTAAATAAAAAACACTGGTCGATGAAATAATCAATAAACCAAGTTTTAATTCCAAACCGGACAAACAGCAACCTGGGATTGAGCGCGCTTTCTTCTGTTGTTACCAGACTTCATCAGAATCCAAATAGTTAGCTGTCCCTTGTCCTTAAATAGTACATACATATCAAATGAATCAATTAATCAATCAATCACTTGTATAAATTAAAATCGCTACATAATCAAAATCCTAACCACTAATTTTTAAAAAAGGAAATTTCTAGAACAATACATTCATATAATTGAGACATTATAAAGAACTAATGAAAAAAATAGAAAAAAATGAATAAAAAATGAATAAATTCTATAGGTTTTATTATTTTGTATTCATTTTTTCTATTTTTTTTCATTAGTTCTTTATAATGTCTCAATTATATGAATGTATTGTTATAGAAATTTCCTTTTTTAAAAATTAGTGGTTAGGATTTTGATTATGTAGCGATTTTAATTTATACAAGTGATTGATTGATTAATTGATTCATTTGATATGTATGTACTATTTAAGGACAAGGGACAGCTAACTATTTGGATTCTGATGAAATCTGGTAACAACAGAAGAAAGCGCGCTCAATCCCAGGTTGCTGTTTGTCCGGTTTGGAATTAAAACTTGGTTTATTGATTATTTCATCGACCAGTGTTTTTTATTTAACATTTACTGTGCACCATCTCATGGTGCGTGATCTTTGGCTACTGCAGTGTTTGGTACAGGACATACCCTTTATTGTGGAGTCGGCGGTATTTGTTTTTCTTTGGTGTACATTTTGTGTGGAGGAGTCTGTTGTTAAAACAACTGCAGAATAATTTTAGGGAATTCTAATCTTGGTGCTATTGGTAATGCTCTTTTTAAAGGATTAGGGATCTTAAGTATTTGTTAGAAAAGAAAGACACAGTAGTAATGCAGTCACATACTGATAAATATAACTAGACATGTCAATGTGGTGATTGCAAATAGAGTACTGTTATTTATGCTGACCCTTTCTTGGATTTATCATATTTTAATTGTACATCAGAAGTAAAGGCACATTACAACTGTAAAATCTTTGCTGTAGTATATGTGGCCAAATGTTCAAGATGTGAGAGTTACTTTATGAATAAAACAACTAGGAGGCACTCAGTGAATTTATGAAGATTTATATTCCCTTAAAATGAGGAATTCCATAAAGCATTGTTCAAGCATTCATTAGAGATTGATAATTTTAAAAGATTCTTATTCTTTGTTATTGATCATTTAAAAATTCTTATTCTTTGTTATTGATCATTTAGCACTTAGCCATAGAGATGGTGAAATAAGCAATGCATTATGAGTTAAATAACATAGTTGGCAGCTGCATTTAGTAGCAGACAAATTCCTTGCATTAAATGAGGCTCTTGATATCAAATGTTACCTTAAATTACTAGGTACAAATTACTGTAACATTTATTTCAGAGTCGTATTTTTGGACATTGACTTTAAATTGTTTTCATTTTTTTACATTATTGTGGTATCTCTGATGTTCATCAATATTGTTTTGTCATATGACTTGGGAGAGGTGTTTCAAATTGAATGATACTCATTATTGACTTTGTTCTGATAATGTTCATGCATTTGTGAATGAAAGCACTAAACTTTCTATTAAAGTCATGTCTGAGTTGTTATATCACTTGTTTTGTTTTTTTTTTTCCTAGTGACAGGGCTAATGGTAGATCTTAACTCCATGGTAAGCAAACAACCAAAAATGTCTTTAGACTATTGTACTAAATAAATCTTTTTAGTGATGAATGTGGTGCTGTATACATGTGACCTTGAGTCCCTTAACTAGACAATACTTTGGGGCAATTAGGAATTTGAACTAGGTCCATTAATAGTCTCCTAGATGGCAGTAACTATTTACAAACCTAACACTGGGCAGGTGATCACATGGACCATAAGAGACCTGGCCATGTACACTTTTAGTTTGGCAGATAGCTCAGAAGGCTAAAGCTTTGTCTTGTCTATGTGTTCCTTCCTGTACCAGAAGTGCAGGTTTGGAATCCTTTCACCTCCCTTTACCTGCTGTGTGATCTTGAGCAAGTTGCTTTACCATTGTTTTATCAGTCTGTGCTTTGGGGCAGTTTGGAATTTGAGCTATTCTTCTTAATGGTCTCCTGGACAGCATGCCTAGTAACTAACTATAAACCTATGAACTATGAAAGAAACTGGACTCAAACCACATACATAAATACTTTTAAGTCTTTTTAATGAGAAAGAACTACAGGCAGTTACTGCAGTGCAGTGGGAATTATAAAAGAACAGACTAACTCACTGAAAGACAATTGATTCTTCCACACAACAACAGCAAATCACTTGTACTGCTCTATTTCCATATGGCAGAAGCTGCAGATGCTATTTAAAGACTATCTGTAGCCTTCATTATCTGTCTGAACCAAGCATTGGACTGCACAGCAGTGAATAAAAGGACAATTCTGAGATAAAATATATGATTGACTGACTTGTTTTTGATTCTCTTAGTGTCTTCCATATAATCTGATAATTTATAATTGTTTTACTCTCTACTGAGTCCATTTATCAGAACCGAGTACAAGCTAGCAATGAGGAACATCAGTGGGCTCAGATGTAGGCTGCCATCATAAGCAAATTGGTACATAAAGCAGTATTTTATACAATTGACAGCTTAATCTCACTAAAACTGGAAATGGAGAAACCTCTACATAAGCATTTTTAATTTTATTTAGAAAAGGAACTTAAACGGAATGCAAATGCAGCAGGATCTCACCTTCAGTGACCTTATTATTTTTAATTTAAGCAGTAAAAATGTCTGATGCTCACTGAAAATGTTATACTTTTTCAGCATGGCTAAAATCTGTGAAAAATGCAACAATATCAAACAAGTTGAGCCTGGCAATAACACCACTCTGTGAGCTTGCGCACCCATCCACTCAGACATATGCTGAGGTTTATTAATTTTTGCTTTAGATTTTGTTTGTTAACTGGGTAGGTGGACTGATCCAATGACAAGTCTGAGTCATGACCCAGGCCAGAAGCAAAAGCTGTGCATTATATATGAAAAATAAGCATAAAAATAATGAAGACATGGTCTCATGAATTCCCAAAACTATTTAGTTTATGAACACAATTTTGTAGACATAGACTGAAAATAACAGCTGAAATATATACACACTTGAAACACGTAGTCAAGCCTCTGCTGTGTATGAGAATAAGCTACACACACACACACACACACACACACACACACAAACACACACACAGACACACACACACACACACACAGCATTTTTTTACAGTATGGAGAGCATTTCAAACCCTTACATTATTACTCTCACTCCAGTATTGCTGCACATCACACAAAGTATCAGTAACAGGCAAAAAAAAAAAAAACTCAAAAACTGTCTGACTGCCTACTTTTTCCAGGAGGCTATGAGCCCAGGAAACATAAAATAATACAATTTAAGCACCAACAAATGGCTCCTCATGAAGTTTCTGTTCATTCAGTAAAACTTAAACAACTATGATACAATCTTGTATTAAGCAACATCATATAAGCTTATAGAACAAACCACTCAGATGTCCAGATTTTCACAGAATATCCAGATTTTTGCCTCATATTTTTGGTCTGTTCTTCATAAATTTATTTTGTGGCAAATTATTGAGGATAGAAATCACTAAATAATGACATACATTTAAGTTTCAGATTTTATAACCTTTAGAAAATGTATACTAACACAAATCATGTTATTTTAGCAACTTTCTAAGTTTATAAAAGTCTTCTTCTCTTTCGGCTGTTCCCGTTAGGGGTCGCCACAGCAGATCATCAGTTTCCATTTCTTCCTGTCCTCTGCATATTGCTCTGTCAAACCAACCACCGGCATGTCCTCTCTCACCACATCCATAAACCTTATCTTAGGCCTTCCTCTTTTCCTCTTACCTGGCAGCTCCAGCCTTAGCATCCTTTTCCCAATATACCCAGCATCCCTCCTCAGCACATGTCCAAACCAATGCAATCTCGCCTCTCTGACTGTGTCTCCAAACCGTCCAACCTGAGCTGACCCTGTAATATACTGATTCCTCATCCTGTCCATCCTTGTTACACCCAGTGCAAATTTTAACATCTTTAACTCTGCCACTTCCAGCTCTGACTCCTGCCTTTGTGTCAATGCCACCGTCTCCAACCCATACAACATAGCTGGTCTCACTACCCTCTTGTAGACTTTCCCTTTCACTCTTACTGGTACCCACCTGTCACAAATCACTCCTGATACTCTTCTCCACCCATTCCACCCTGCCTGTACTCTCTTCTTCACCTCTCTTCCACACTCACCATTACTCTGAACTGTTGATCCCAAGTACTTAAACTCATCCACCTTCCCAACTCTACTCCCTGCATCCTCACCATTCCTCTATCCTCCCTCTCATTCACACACACATATTCTGTCTTAGTCCTGCTGACCTTCATTCCTCTCCTCTCTAGAGCATATCTCCACCTCTCCAGGGTCTCCTCAACCTGGTCCCTACTCTCACTACAGACCACAATGTCATCTGCAAACATCATAGTCCATGGGGCCTCTTGTCTGATCTCGTCTGCAACCTGTCCATCATCATTGCAAATAAGAAAGGGATCAGAGTTGTTCCTTGATGTAATCCCACCTCCACCTTAAACACATCTGTCACTCCCACTGCGGACTTCACCACTACCCTCGTACATATCCTGTACCACTCTTACATACTTCTCTGCCACTCCTGACTTCCTCATACAATACCACAACTCCTCTCTAGGCACCCTATCATATGCTTTCTCCAAGTCCACAAAGACACAGTGTAACTCCTTCTGACCTTCTCTATATTTCTCCACCAACACTCTCAGAGCAAACATCGCATCTGTAGTGTTCCTTCCTGGCATGAAACCATACTGCTGATCACTAATCATCACCTCCCCTCTTAACCTAGCTTCCACCACTCTTTCCCAAAGTTTATAAAAGTGATATTTAAAATCTCTCCCTATTTTGGGGCCTTAGTTTTTTCTTTATTGTATGCTTTGTCCAGATTTCTTGTGTTAAGAGGTTGAGAGGTATTGCCTGTGGATATAGGTTACAAATGAAATATAGGTATATGTGTAAAGAGAGCAGGCCACTTCATGCAACATCTTTATTTAAACATATTTATTGAATTATCAGTTATGATATAGACAATAATATATTTATATAAATGAAAGCAAACCATATTGACATGTTCTCAGTTACAAACATTATACAGCACATATAATCTTCTGTACAGTAATTGTCAACTGAGCATTACATACGTCATCCAATTCCTGCCTTCCTTTAAACCTTATTTCTCCTCCAAAACATTATTCTGCATGTATTGTTCCCACAACTCCCTTTTTACAATGTCATTTGCTCCTACCATTTTCTAAAGATCACACTTCCACTTCTTTTATCTCTGTTTCTACATTCACTACTTCTAATACGGTTGGCTTAGATTTTGATGTCCATTTTCTACTAATTGCTTTTTTACAGCCACCAGAATCAAACTTACCAAGGCCTTTCTATGTCTAGGCAATTCAGATCCTGTATCACAGCTTAAAAGTAATCTCCTTAATTACACCAATTTGCTGACCCAGTATTTCTGACAGAGTAATCTGTAGGGAATTTTTAACGTCTGTCAAATCATTACACTCCCAAAAAACTACATTCCCAAAAAATATATTCCCAGTTATCTTTCTTCCACATCACACCTCCAACATTTGCAATCTACCAGAGGAAAAATCATTTGGAGTTTGCTTGGGGTATAAAAATACCTATGCAGACACTTCCAAGCAAAAGTTATAAATCTTCTAGACTTTGTTGCATATGTGACAGCCATATATACTCCTCCATTGTTTATTTATGAATTACATATCCAATCTCTCTTCCCAATCCATTTTAACCTCCTCTGATTGATTCCTATAGTTATCATGCAACATTTTATATGCCATACTAATTATCCCTTTTTTTAATAGTAGCTCCCATTTTAATTGAACTAAAAACTTTAACAGTGCTGGTCTTTCACTTAGGATTTCATGCAACATCTTTTGAGAAATGGTTAAAAAGGGATCGAAAGAAGAAAAAGAACACAGATGAAATTTGTTGAGTGAAAGCTTTCACACTGTGTGCAGTAGTTAGATAAGTTAAGAATGAAAACTAAGGAGAGAAAGAACATTGAGTCCTTCTTTCAGAGGACAAAATGGAGTCCTGCATTGCCAAAACCAGCTTTAACTGTCTAAGTTATATCAGTAAGCCAGTTTGCAAACCACCTGACAATATATGGGTTGATACACAGCTGGGTGAGTTTACCAATGATTCCTGAGTGCGAGATTTGTGTCAATGGTCTTGGCTAAGTCTAGGTAGGCTGTATGCACAAATTTGTCTTCATCTAGGGCTTTGGTGACTGTCTAGAAGAAGTCGACCAAGTTTAACAGGCATGATCTCCCCTTGAGAAAGGTAAACTGGGTGGGGTTGAGCATTTTGAAATTTCCTATGTCTTTGTTAATAAGGTCCATAATGATTTGTTCCATGGCCTTGTACAGTAAATAAGACTGGTCAGGCTAATGGATCTATAGTTTCCAGGGTCCGTGGATGCACCACACAACCCCCCTTTGTGTAAAGTGATGTCGGTAGCTGTTTTCCATTCTGTTGGGATGAAGCCAGTGCTTAGGCTGTGATTGAAAAGCGTGCCCAATGATGATGCTAATCCCTGTTTTAACCTATGTAGAATACAGCTCTGGATGTTGTCTGGTCCCATAGAGGTTATGTTTTTGGCCTTGGAGAGGGAGTTTAAGACCTGCTTTTTGGAGATAGTAGGAGGAACAGGTGTTAGCAATACTTTGGGGTATATGTGGTGGGGACAGGGGAGTGAAGTTTTTACTGAACCTGTCAGCCAGCAGGTTTGCTATATCCACAAGTTCTGTATATGTAGTGCCATTAACTACAAGTTCAGTGCAACTATGAGCCTTACCTTTGAGGTTACAGATGTAACTAAAGAATGCCTTGTAGTTATCCTTAGTTAGGGAAGCTAATTTGGATTCATAGTTAGCTTTGGAGGACTTCACTAGGAGACTTATTTGTTTGTTTAAGTTGAGGAGGGAGTGTTTCCAGTTTTGAGACCACTCCTTCCTACTCTTAGACAGCAATTTCTTTCTCCTATTGTATAACCTATTAATGGCAGTTGTCCACCAGGTAGGTTTGTTTTTCCTTGAAGATCTTGCTGTGGTTCTATCAGGTACAGTAGAATCAGTACAATTGTACAGGTGCTTATATAAAGCATTGGTGTATAACTCAGTGTAGGTGTCTGTTCCATCAGTGGGGGGAGCGGCTATGAAGCTATTTATGCTGTCACATAAGAAGTTGTAATTGGCCTTAGAGAAGTTTTTTAGTCTAGTTGTTGCTAAGGGGGGGGGGGTCTTGTGTTACAGTTACTTCTAGCAAGACTGATTTGTGGTCACATCTTACCAGGGATGGCCACAGCCTAGTGGTAGTGCAGCAGTCTCCCATGTTGGTGAGCACCAGATCCAGGATGTTTGAGCCTCTTGTGGGTATGTCAACCAGCTGGTCCAGGGCATTGGAGTTAACAAATTCCAGGAACCTTTAGGCAAGTGAGTTAGAACACATATAATTTACCCACTCAATGGATGGGTAATTAAAGTCACCCATAACCAGGGTGTTTGGTTGTATCCGGATTGACTCAAGTAGATCCAAGTAGGCTGAGTGGATATCCTGATTCATGGAGGGGGTCCTATAACTGACAATGACCTGAAGAGAGGTCTTACCTACAGTCAATTGCTCCTTAAGAAATTCAAGGAAATCATGCTGTTTAACCAATCTAGAGGTGTATTTATCTTTAATGAATATAGCTATACCACCTCCATTAGTTCTCATGCCTTCAGTTTGTGGTCTGAATGTGTGGAAGGAAATGTAACCTGGTATAGCTGGGGTGCTCTCTGCAGCATTAAATATATAGATACATATTAGATGCATATCCAAGATCACATAATCTCAAGTTACAGGCAAATTTCCCACTCCCTGAATCCATGTGAAATCACACACTTGTCTATCAACTGCCTAGCTGACCATATGCAGTTGACAAGACAGCTGTCAGCCTTGCACACATTCAATATATTCACTAGCACACACACACACACACACACACACACACACACACACACACACACACACACACACACACACACACACACACACACACACACACAGAAACACGCATAGTCTTATGGCACTCAAAATGCAATACACTTCGTCTTAATTCAGTTGTTCCCTAACAAAGTTATTGAAGAATGGAATAATCAAGGTAAGCAAACTCTAACAGCTAACATAAATATACTGACTCTAAGATCGCACAATTCCAGGGAAAAGCCTTTCATCCTGGTAGTCTGTGATCCCCAAAAACACTGCATTTCTGCTTACTCAGTTTGATATGCATTTTATTTGATCACCTTACTTCATCTAAAATGCATTTGAATCGAATGTACTTTGACTAACTATATGGTCCCCATGTACACACACACACACATACACACACATTTTACTGGGTAACCATTTGAAATATTGGGACCTGCTAGAATGAATCCCAAAATACGGAGATTGAATGGCCAAAAGATCGGACTTATATATACGAAGTCTGAGATCCCATTTTTTGAAATATTCCCTGTTCTTGAAGGTATGGCAATCTTGGAGTTGGTATGTATAAGTCCAAGGGGTGCACGGTGGGCTTGCCCCCCTGCAAAAAAGAAATTTAAAAGAGAAGAGCAGTTTTCAAACTTTGCTCTTCCCTTCTGTTTTCTGCTTGTTGGCACTAAACATTTTGAGTGTTGACATGTTAATACAGAGCCATTGTACTGCATAATCTTTTTACATTTACTTGCAGAAATTTTTCTCCATTTGCTTGTTTTGGTATTGATGTCTATGTGATGGTGTCATGAAATGCCTTACAAATAGGACCAGGAATGCTGCTGACATCATTTGACCATAGTAGCTTCAAGACTTGTGTCTTTTTAACATGCCAGTTTGATACTGGCATGTAATGTATTTAATGCCTAAGTTGCATTTTTTTTATTTTTGTCTGTAAGTAAGCCACACAAAAATGAGCAAGTAGTGTATGTAGGAAGTGCTGAGAGTGAGCTTGTAGAAGTAGTAGTGTATATCAGCAGCATAACAGTACAACAGTTGTACCTTATGCCTGACACACACACACACACACACACACACACACACACACACACACACACACACACACACACACACACACACACACACACACACACACACACACACACACACACACACACACGCACACACACACACACACACACACCCATACCCACAGGATGAATTTCCGACTTAAATCATTTTATATTATCAGCTTCAAAACCTTAGCTGAAGCCGTATATAAAGAATAAGGAATTAATTATTCCAGGGTTCTCAATATACAACCATAATAACAGAGCCAGATGAGTTATCAAGCATTTAGGCGGACATCCCGTGTAGTAAATCATATGAGTCATAAAAGCCTATCATGGCTTAACAAGTATCTTATTCAGAACTTGGGCACATGAGCCCTGTTGTAAAATTACAGTCATATTTCAGTCTATATATACACATACATGTTGGTGATTTCCATTTCATCAGCATAAATACATTAATAGTTTGAACTTAGCCAAAAATCCAACATTAGGTTCAGATATGAAATCCAAAGTTGTGATAGGATGGCAGATATCAGGGAGTTTTGTGATTTGTCCATCGGTCGGAGCTTTCTGTTTGGTTTATTGCTATTGATTCAGGGCCAATCAGTCTCTTGCCTCAAAGGCTAGTTTGATTGGTGGTTATAACCAGTTTGGCTAGTGTTATAGGGTAAAAATTAGCCTGTGGGATGTTGCAAATACTAGTGGGTTTTAAAGTTAGTGGACTTAGCCAATGTTCTGAGTGGCTATGAATCTAATCAGTTCCATCAGGTCCATTCACTTTTAAACTATACAGAGGTGTCTTGTTGTGGTGTTTATTATAGAATTAAAGCATTTTGTAGGTTCCAGCATGGGGTGGTCTAAAGATAAATGGGATTACGACAACCATTGGAGTTGTTTGTCTCATTTCTTGAAAAATATCTTGTATAAGTAGGGTAGCTGGTTTTATGATATTAAATAATGTCGTACTGAGGAAACAATGGTACTGTGGGAGGGTTGGTATTTCTGCTCTTACTTTTTCATGGCTAGAGAACAAATCATTACAATGTTAAAAGGCTGGATGGAGAACTACTAAGAAACTCTTAAAATTTAAATGGCTAGTTGACTATCAAATTTATGTTCAGATATTGATAGTAGTGTTGTGAGACCAGCACCTTTGCTCTCTCTACCCAAGCTAAGTCAGGATTAGGGCTAACATGAAGAGATACTTTGATAGGTTCAAATGTGAAATGCTGAATTGTAATAAGCTGGGTTTTTTTGGCCAATGACTAATAGGGGGAGCTTTTTGTTTTGTCCGTTCTTTTTGATTCAAGGTCAATCAGTCCCTTTTTTGAGGTTGTCCTGATTGGTGGTTAAGCTGTGCCTTGTACCTGCTATAGGGTAAAAGGTTTAGGACAAATGAAAGGGAAGCTAGAGGGCCATTTAGCCAATGGGGTGATCATAGCTGTCACAGATTTTGAAGAATTAGCCAAAACATGGAGTGGAGGCATGGTTTGGGCCAATAAACTTTACCAAGGGCCCTGATAGAGTGTCTGTTGCACACTTAAGTTCATCATTGGGTGTAGCTTGAGGCAGGCTCAATTAACTTGAGAAGTCTACCATAAGAAATAAAGTGATTCATCCCCTATTTTCAGAAGTATTGCAGTTCAATCAGTATTTTTACTGATGGAGATATGAAAATCACCAACATGTATGTGTATATATAGATTGAAATTTGACTGTAATTTTACAACAGCACTCATCTGCTCAAGTTCTGAATAAAATGCTTGTTGAGCCATGATAGGCTTTGATGACTCATATGATTTACTGCATGGGATACTTGTCCACCTAAATTCTTGGTAACTCACCTGGCTCTATTATTGTGGTTATATAGTTCTGACCTTGCTAATAGCCCCTCTGGGCCAATGTGCAATGATTCTCAGAGAAGGTCCCACAACTGCAGTGTTTTATCAGGTGTATTTTGTGTCTTGATTTAAGGGTTTTTAATATACCAAAAATATCACAGATGTAAAAATTAGGTGGCATTGTCATCATGGTAAGAAAACATCTGCACCAAAAATGGATGAATGCCAAATACCTAAATTAACTGGGAGAGAAGTAACAGCGGTTACTATTTTGTATTGGTGGCAGAAGGCAACTAACATTTGATATATCTATATAAAGCCTGAAAAGACACTGTGCAGTTCTGGTTTGAAGAAATTGATGTTGAACTTGCACTGGTAGTAGATTTCAAAACTTTCTGTAGCCAACAACATCACAGTGAAAGCACTAATAACAGAGGTATGACCGAGTCATTAAAATAGTCACGTGTGGCTAACAGGACAGGGCCTACCAACAAAGAAGGCTTGAATACTAACAAAGATGCCAAGTCATTTTACTTACCTTGTACACCAACATCACCTTTAGCACCTGGTTATGAACATTTTTCTGCTGAAAATATGCTCTACCTCCAACAAAATCTTAAAAACAAAAGCATCAGGAATCTGAAGAACCTATCACTAGATACCATAGTTAAAGTATTAAATACAAATGATTAGTTATTACTATCAAACCTACTGACAATTGATGTGGTACGGAATTCTTGCCAAATGTACTATTATGTAATTGAGATACATATGATCCCTCCAGAGGCATTCACATTAAGACACAACCATAGCCTTAACCTCAATATCAAAAAATGTGTCTTCATCCCCTTTGGGAAAAACCCAGTTCCCTTGAATTACCACATTGATAGTAGTCCACTGAACACAGAAGGCGTTATAAGAGATCTGGGAACACAGGTTGACAGCAAGCTCTCTTTTGACCAGTGCATTGCCACTGTGGTCAGAAAGTCCTTCTATGTGGCACATCTCATTACTAAGGGTTTTGCATCCAGGAAGAAAGATGTCATTGTCTTCCTCTACTCTTCCCTCATTAGGCCAATCATCGAGTACAATGCCCCATTTGGCATGTACCTCCCTAGACACCTGCAACAACTGGAGAGGCCGCAAAAGTACCTCACAAAGAGGATCCTAGGCCTTAAGCACTTGTCCTATATGGACAGACTCAAAAAACTCCAGCTATTCTCTGTCTCATATCACCTACTTAGAGGCGATCTCTGCTTGACTTACAAAGCCATGTTTGACCCAGCTCTGTTAGAAATGCTACATCTAAAGAAATCCCAATCCCTCGGCACCACATGTTCCAGAGACCTCCACCTCATTACCACAATCAACAGAACATGCTGGAGGGACAGGTTCATAACCCAGAAACTGCCCATGCAATGGAATAGACTTCCCATACATGTCAAGCAGAGCACCTCACTAGCCCTCTTCAAGAGAAATCTTGATGAGTAGATGGGAAATAGAAAATTCACCCCGGGGATAACTCCAGTGGCTCTACTCGACAGAGGCACTAGGAACTAAAGTTGGGTGGCATGATGCCAGGGTGATCCTATGGGCTAGGCTTGTAAAGGCTTCAGAGCCATTAGCCTAGTACACACCTATGAAGCTAAGAACCTATGAACCATTAGGATGGATAAATTATATTATCATAAAATGAATTACTGAGTGAGGCACTGCCTCATCATCCTAAAAACTGAAGGTAAGCAGCACAGAAAGTGTTACTGTACTGTGAGAAATAAATGCCAACAAGTCATTAGACTAGCCAAACAGAACTACTGTGCATTTTTATGCAAAAACAACGCCAATACCACAGTGGGTTTCTCAAAATGTATCAGCTATATGGTGTTGGGCAATAAGTAAGACCACAATATTATACTCTGTCAGAACCCATTTAGATATATTTAATACTTTCTAACCACATATTCCACTATCACTGGAATGTTTATGCAAGGAATAGCTTTAGTACCAATCCCAGTCAGTGACACAGGAAGAGTGAGTGAGCAGGACACCTGTTCTAGGCACCAGCTTGTACGGGGTTTGATATCTCACAAGTTGCCATTAAGTGATTGTGATCATGATCTCTTATTGACAGCGTAAACGAATACACATACAGTATGTTTAATGAGTAGTTATATTACCTTCAAAAAAAGAGAACATTTGGACAGTTTAGAAGTTGGCTGTAAGGAAGGGCTTAATGACAGCCTGTAAACTGTCAAACTACTCTTAAAAAAGTTTGACAGTATATAACATTTAGTGAGGAGTGACAAATGGATGTGTTTCTTAAAGCATCAAATTCTCCTGCTACAGCTCTGACCACAATCATGTTTGACATAATTAAACTACCTGCAAGAAATGAAAAAGATAGTTAAATTACCTTAAAAAAATATCAGTTTGGCAGTTTAAGGTCTGTCTAAAATGCAGTGATTCCAGTGATCACACACACATTATTTAAATGGGTTCATAGGTGAATACTACGCAATTACAAATGATTTAAATGGGTTCATAGGTGAATACTATGCTATTACAAATTATTTAAATGGGTTCATAGGTGAATACTACGCAATTACAAATTACTTAAATGGGTTCATAGGTAAATACTATGCTATTAGTCTACAGACTATTACAAGCCAAGCAAATAACCAAAGGCCAGAATCAAACCATGAACCTGTGAGGTAACAATTTTAACCATTATGTTAACCCTGCCACCCCCTTTAGCTATGTTTAAAAAAGCAGAGCAGTTTGATAGACAGTTTAGTAGCTGTTAATAAGCGATTGCTTTTAATGACAGCTTTTAAACTGTTCTTACAAAAAGTTTGATGACATATAACCTACAATGGGGAATGTGAAATGGATATGTTACTCAAGGTGCAAAGTTCCCTTGTTACAGCTCTGAACAAAATGTATTATTTATTTATGTATTTGTTTGTTTATTTATTTATTTATTTATTTACATTTGTTAACCGGGTAGTGTCCAACTGGGCCAGGAACCCATTTTCAGTAGAGACCCGGGGAGAAAAGCTCCACACACAATAATAGCAATACTAATAATAATAATAATGATAATAATAATAATACAATTAGTAAAATCTAAAATTTATACATTAGTAGTATTATGTTAACTAAGATAACTAAGAAAAGTTATTGAGATAGCACAACATAGAGCATAACATGTACTGATATATAGATAACTGAGTATTTGAACACTAACAGAGACCAAAACAAAAATCAAAGAAACATATAATTAAGAAAACTGACTGACAAAGAAACATTAAATAGTGACATAAGTCATAGCATAATACAGAGATTAATGTTCTATATTCATATTCCATCATATTCCATCATTTGCCTTTAAATGTACAACAGGTGCTGCAATCACATTACCACTAAAAATATTATTGTGATATTTAATGAAAACATTGATTTTTGCAACTGATGGAACTCTTGAAGTTGGTTTGCTGAAGTGCTAAATTCTGTATACTTTTATAATAAAAGTTTTGTAGTTGCCAAGATGTATGTTTTTTCAATTTATAATTTATTTGGCAACTTGTGGTGGAATAGTGAAATTTAGTTGTCTCAGTTATTTAATTCCACCATTCTCTATACCCTGAAAAGAAACGTGGAATTCCTATATGCTGGATCGTGAACAATGATTATTTGATGCCTCTGAAATGGGGGCTGTGAACGTCATACAAGAAAGAGATAGTGGAAATAAATTCTTAATATTGCATGATTATTTATCAGATATAATTGGTGTTAATTGTTTTGTTATTTTTATTTCAGTACTGCAACTTTTTAAGCTTCATTACACAACTACCTCTCTTCCATTTGGGGCTGTAACTGTTCTACATCCCCCTTCCTTAAGTCCTGACCCCTTCCTTTTGCTTAGCCATCCATTCCTATTGAATCTACTCCTACCTCCTATCCATTGTTTAGACTCATTTAAAAAGTTATCACGTTAACTGCCTAAAATATTTTCTTTTATAGATATGCTCTGTTCAACAGTGCTTGATTTTTATATATACATTTGTGTTTTTTTAGTTGTATCTGTATGGAAACTGTGATGCTCACCTACTGGTGCAATTTTATTTCAATTGTTCAACTTTGTAACATGTACTTGGAGCTTTTCTCCCCAGGCCTACACTGAAAATGGGTTCTTATGGCCCAGTGGACTATCCCAGTAAACAAATGCCAATAAATAAATAAATACAATTAGTTTAATTGCTATAACATGTGATATTTAATGTAGACATTGATTTTTTGTAACTGTTGGAATGGTTGAAGGTGGTTTGTGGAAGTGCTAAGTTCTGTGTAAAATGTTTGAAAAATGTGAAAAATGTTTATGTTAATAAACTTTGTTCTGTGGAGCTTTTCTCCACGGGCCACCACTGAAAATGGCCCCCCTAACCCAGTGGACCTCCCCGGTAATCAAACTGGAATAAATAAATAAATAGTGTAATAAAAGCTCTGAGGATGGCCAAGAGGTACTATTATCTAATTGAGACACATATGATCCTTCCAGAAGCATTCATATTAAGACAAAACCATTAGTATGTACACCACATATAGACTTTTTTATGCTGATATGTAGCTTGCTAGGATATGTTATGGGAGTTTGTCCATGGTAACTTGGATGTGGTGGAACTCCAGAGTATCATCCTGTTTAACCAACCTAGAGATGTACTTGTAATTGATGTAGTTTGAGATGCCACCAGTTTTAGTCCCTGCCTGTGCAGTTGCTGGTCTAAATGTGTGGAAAGCACTGAATACTTGCACTGCCAGGGTACTCTTTGTGGTTTTAAAGCATGTCTTGGTAACTGCACTGATGTCTGCATTCTCCAGGGTGAGGAGAGTTTGGAGGGAGTGGAGCTTCTTGTTTAGTCACCTGGTATTGAGCAGTGAGACCTTTTAGTTCCCTTGGATAGATTTTGCTATGCTGGAAGTTTGGTCAGTTTGGCATTTCCTAAAAAAGGTTCTCTGGAGGAGCAAAATGTTTTAGCCAACATTTGAAAGCCTAGAGAAGACACGTGCAGACCACCTTTTGCAATGCAACATGGTTTGTTAACCATGTCCTCCAACAGTGACAGATATTGCACCTCTATAGAATGACACCAGAAATAAAGCCAATTATTAAAGTCATTAATTTTCTCTTTGTATTGTGGCATCATCCTTGGTGAAGATAGACTGCTGCTCAATGTTAGGCACATACCATCCTGTTTCACATCGTCCATAATGTCTCTCTTCCTATAGTTAAGGGAAGAAAGTGTGTGTGTATCTTGGTAGATCCTGGGTCCTGATATCCAGCTGACCATTATTTTCTCCTTGTTCCATCTGGTGAGTGGAGCATCGGTATGTCATACAATGCAGTCCCCTAAGACTAGAGTCCTGGGTAGTGTACTGGCTTGCCTAATAGACTTGGTAGTTGAGGCTCTGTGTCACCCATGCCCTGGCCCAACAATCAAGGAGCCTCAATCCTCACCACTAACACCAGAGAGGGCATCTCATATAAGAGAAAAGGATAACAAATACACACAGTAAAGTACAATTTCTCTTAAGTGCACACAGAGATCAGAGTCAGTCTGGGGCTGGTTGCTCACTTGCTCCCCAGGGCCCCAATAAGACTCCCCACTTGCACAACTATAGGGTCCAGATCTCAGCCTAGCTGGCAAGCTAACCTCCAGTACCCTTTCTGTCCAACCAGTGCTCCTTGTCCCTGCCCAAGTAGCTGACACACACACTTTTTGAGATAAGTATTTATACAACTTCACATACATTCATGGGAAAGGCTGACACAGATTCTCCAGTTGTGCCCCTTTACCCAGACTATACGGTAGCAATTACTGCCACCACCAGCTAATAATTATCAGCTACCCAAAGGCTCTTAAAAGGGTGTCCAATTATTACTGTGCAATATTATTATCCAATAGTAGTGTAACTTAAGCAATCAAGGCTTATTGGAAGGGCTTATTACAGGATCACTTATAAGCATGCAATGTACTCTAGAGCTTAATTCATCTCTACATAAACCAGCCACAGTTGAAAAGGGTTTAAAAATATTTAATAATAAATACTAAAAACACAAGACAATACCACTACAGCACAGTGCCGTTCAATAGTTTAGAGATCACACAGAAACTTAAAATAATTCAGTAGTACAGTTCTGACATAACAGAAAAACAGTCTAATCTTTATAGTCCTAGCTATTTCTACAAGAAAACACACTTCTAAGATAACTTACTTAAGACAACAGCCAGTGCTGTAGGTTGGCTGTCAAGACAAAAATGCTCAATAATCTCTGGTTCTCACTGTCTAAATTGAAACTGCAGTTCTGCTAAACATTACATCATCTTTTACACCTTCCTGGTTCCCAGGCCTTACAAAAATTGCATTTACATTCTTTTACACTTAGAGCAATAAAGGACATTCCACATGTAAATTCTGGAGATTAACTTTAGCCTTAAATCAATAGGCAGGAAGCTTTCATCTAGCCAGACTAGACCCAAATTGTAAAACATCAAAGGCAATGATGAAATAATTTTAACGTCAAAGGAACAATAAGAAATGCTTGACTTAGCTTGCCACATCGTTTTAAGTTCAACATTAATAATTACAAATGATAGAATTATCTGCACAATTCTATCTGTCTAGGCTGGCAGGCTTCAACCATCTCTACCAGTCTTCACATTTCTTCACCCATCTCTACCCAATCTTCACATCTCTCCCCCCAGAGAACTCAAGCTAGTTTTTCAAGTGACCCTTGAGAAACGCCGCTTGAGAAGGTTAGGTCTATCTGAATGTACCTCACCCCATTCCCTGTCTTGAGAGCCCATCTGCATTGGCATTGCTAATCCCATTGCAGTGTTCCACTGACATATCACATTCTTGAAACCCCAGGCTCCATCTTAGCAACTTGGCATTTTGCTGACTGTCTCTATTTAACCATGTTAGAGGGTTGTGATCTGACATTACAGTGAATTTTCTTCCATACAGATAAGGCTGAGGTTTCTGCAGTGCCCACATTATAGCTAGATATTCCTTTTCTACAGCTGCATAGTATTCCTCCCTGCATTGGAGCCTATGACTGAGATAAACCACTGGGTGCTCTTCCCCCTCTGAAGAAATCTGGCTAAGTACAGCCCCCACCCCATGGCTCAAAGCATCCACTTACACAACAAATTGTTTGCTGTAATCTGGACTGGCTAATACAGGGGGTCCTCTCAAAGCTTCTTTAAGCTTCTGGAATGCCTGCTCACATGCTGGGATCCACACTACCTTATCTGGCATATTCTTCCTTGTCAGGTCTGTGAGGGGAGCAGCTATGGTACTATAACTAGGGACAATCTTTCTGTAGTACCCTGCTGTCCCAAAGAATGCCCTCACCTGCTTTTTAGTAGCAGGTGCAGGCCATACCTGACTGGCTTCCACTTTGGCAGGTTTGGGCCTTATCTTACTACTCCCCACTCTATGTCCTAGGTAGGAGTCCTCTGCAATACCCACCTGACACTTGCTCAGCTTAATGGCCAACCCTGCCTTCTGTAGTCTGCCCAGCACCTCCCTCATATGCTGAACGTGCTCTGGCCAGGAATGGCTGTAGATGGCAATATCATCTAGGTAAGCAAGGGCAAACCCTCCTGCTTCTGCTAGGATATTATCTACCAGACACTGGAAAGTCACTGGGGCATTCTTCATCCCAAAGGGCATCTATGTGAACTCATACAAGCCAAAAGGAGTCACAAAGGCTCACTTCTCTCTAGCACTGGGAGTCAAGGGCACCTGCCAGTAACCCTTGGTAAGATCAATGGTTGTAAGATACTTAGCCCCACCTAGCTGCTCTAGGGCCTCATCTGTCCTAGGCATGGGGTAAGCATCTGACTCTGTGTGACTATTTAATTTCCTGTAGTCCACACAGAACCTGGTGCTGCCATCCTTCTTTAGCACCAGCACCACTGGGGAGGCCCAGAGACTGTTGGACACTTGAATCACCTTTAGTTCCATCATCTCCTGTACCTCCTCCCTCAAAGTCTGTCTGACACTCTCAGGTACCCTACAAGGGACCTGACTAATATGTCTTTGGGGTCCTGTATCCACCTGGTGCTGTACCAGGTGGGTGCACCCTGGTTTCCCAGTGAACATGTCCCCATATTCCTGCAACACTGCTCAGATTTCTTGAACATGGGTAGGAGATAGCTGCTAGGATATTGCTACCCCTCCCACTGAGGTGTCAGCCTGAGCCTCACTGAGGAGATCAGTCACTAGATCCCCCTCAGACTCCTCCTGCAATCCACTGCAAATGCTCAGCACAAGGGCCTCCCTATCATGGTAAGATTTCATCATGTTAACATGGTACAATTTGTGGCCCTGCTGTCTGCCTAGCAGTTTCACCATGTAGTTAACATCACTTATCTTTCCTACCACCTTGTAGGGACCTTCCCAAGCTGCTTGCAGCTTGTTGTGTCTGACAAGAATGAGAACCATTACCTGCTGCACCGCAGCATACTCTCTAGCTCGAGCATTCCTGTCATACCACACCTTTTTCTGTTGTTGGTCTTCTGCCAGGTTCTACTGGGCCTAGCCCATGACTTCCCTGAGCCTTGTCCTGAGGTTTAGGACATATGCCACAACAGACTCCTTGTGAGGTTTGCACTCACCTTCCCACTCATCTTGAATTAAATCTAGAAGTCCCCACACCCTATGCCCATACAGCAACTCAAAGGGTGAAAAACCTGTGGATTCCTGGGGTCTAGGGCAAATATTTGTCACACTCCCTCTTAAACTGATCTGCAAATACCCATAGCATGGACTTAATTGTAGAGTTTAACCTCTCAACAAGACCATTAGTCTGAGGATGGTAGGGGGTGGTCTTCATGTGCTTCACCCCACAGGACTTCCACATACAAGCCAGCAGGTCTGACATGAAATTGGCACATCTGCCAGACAGTATTTCTTTTGGGAAGCCCACCCTGCTGAAAATCTCTAACAAAGCATTTGCCAACTTCTCTGCCTCAACAGAGGACAAAGCCACTGCTCCAGGGTATCGTGTAGCATAATCCACTACCACTAGGATATACTTTTTCCCTGTGGAACTTGGGGTACTCAGAGGACCCACAATATCCATAGCTACCCTCTGAAATGGCTCCTCAATCACAGGCAATGGCATCAAAGGAGCTCTCACCATGTCTCCTGCCTTGCCAACCTTTTGGCACTGCTCACGGGTCCTGCAGTACCCTGTTACATCTCTGGAAATTCCAGGCCAGTAGAAGTTTTGCATAATACATCTTTTTGTACATTTTATGCCCATATGACCTGCAAAGGGAATATCATGGACTATGGCTAGAAGCACCAGATGGTAGGCTCTAGGCACTATCAACTGCTGTACTTTCTCACCTTCTAGCCCTCCCTCTGGGGTCCACTCTCTGTAGAGTAACCCTTTGTCCCCGTATACAGATTCCCCCTTTCCTTGAGAATCAGGTGCTTCCCTAGCTACCTGCCTCAGGCCTTGCAATGTAGGGTCTGAGAGCAGAGCCTGTCTCAACTCTCTCCTTGTAACCCTTCCCAGCTCCCCTTCCACAGGACGTCTGGCATCCTCTGACAATGGTGCCTCACTGTCAGCCTGGGTACTACTACTCACCTCTACCTTTGCAGTTACCCTGTCCAAGGGAACATCAGTACCCACAAGCAGCTGTGGCTCACATTCAGCCTCACTGCTACAAAGTAGCTCCCTTCCTGAAGTAACCACCTCACCAGTCCTGGCTGCAAGTTTGCAGTCTGTCTGGGTTTGTCCCAGGCTACCAGGCCCATATGCTTGTCTCCTAGCCTCACTACGTGTAACTGCATAAGTACATGGTACTGCCTCATCCAAATCCTTCCCTCTCAGGACATCTGCAGGATGGTAGTTCCATACCCCTGTTGTCTCAAGACAACCTACAATTGGCATTTTGTCTTTCCCACTTACTGGCTCTCACACCTTTGGTTCCCCACCTTGCCTCCATGGACACCTGTATGCCACATGGCCCCACTGGCTTCATTCAAAACATTTAACCCTAGCTCCTGGATGTGTACCTGGACTAGTGGCTTCCCCTGCTACTGGCGGATTCTGTTGGGGCAGACTGTGCTGCCCACCATGGGTTCCTTTAGACCCATGAGCAGTACTTGGGGTCCCCTTCCTGTGCAGGGCTGCCCTGCTGGCAGGTATAGGTCTCCCTTCTTCCCCAACTCATCTGATGTTGCACATTGTCTATCACCTAACCAGATTCTCATGTCCTCAGGCAAAGTGCTAAGGGCTTGTTCCATCACCAAAAGGTCTGCCAGCCCTTCAAAAATGGTGACCTGACATCCACTTACCCAGCTATGAAAATAAGTACTCAGTTCAGCAACATATTCCCACACACTTTCATCTGCCTTGCATCTATGCTCGCAAAACTTTTTCCTATACATTTTAGGTATTAGCTTAAAACATTCTAAAAGACATTTTTTACAGCAGAATAATCAAAACAGACAGCGTCAGACATTTTTGATAAAAAAGTTACAGCTTTCCCATGGAGTAAGGGGGTCAGAAACCATACCCAGAGCCTTTGGTCAACACTATACTGTTTGCTTACCCTCTCAAACATATAAATAAAACTATCAAAATTATCTGCCTCTTTAAATTGTGGAAGAAATTTACTGACCTGTTGTGTTTCTGGGGTCCAGTTACTCCCTTCCCCATTACCTCCATGACTCTGGCGAAGAGTCAGCATTTCCCTCTCATGCCTCCTCTGATGCTCCTTTTCTTCTGCTTCTATCTCCAAATGCCTGGCCTCCAACTCAAGTATCTTTAGCCCCAGCTGGATTTTTAAGTCCACTGCAGAAAGGTTGAGCTGTCCATTCTCTGAGGATACTGTATCTCCACTGCCAGTCTGTTTGTCCTCCTGGATGCTGTTTTTCTGATGCAGCTGAAACCAAGGCTGCAATCAGGTCTGCCTTAGTCAGGTTTCCATGCACCAGTCCCCTAGCCTGGCACATCTCCACCAGCTGGCTCCTTGTCAGCTTTCTATACTCCACTGCTGACATGCTGCCTCCTCACCCTGACTAACTAAGCTAACAAAAGAAATAAAACAATTGTGACCTGAACTCTGAGTATTCACTTTGTGGCTGATTTAGAGTATAAAGCACCTTCAGAGATCACTGTACATAAGCTGCAGGATTCACTCTAACCACACCACTACAAGCCAATTAGTATTTGCCAACTAATTAATATGTGATTTGGATATCCCACCGCTGCCAAACACATGTGACACCCGTGCCCTGGCCCAGCAATCAAGGAGCCTCAATCCTCACCACTAATACAAGCGAGGGCATCTCATATAAGAGAAAAGGATAACAAATACACACAGTAAAGTACAATTTCCCTTAAGTGCACACAGAGATCACAGTCATTCTGGGTCTGGTTGCTCCCTAGGTCCCCAATAAGACTCCCCACTGGCACAGCTATAGGGTCCAGATCTCAGCCTAGCTGGCAAGCTAACCTCCAGTACCCTCTCTGTCCAACCAGTGCTTCATGTCCCTGCCCAAGTAGATGACACACACACTTTGAGATAAGTATTTATACAACTTCACAGACACTTCTGGGAAAGGCTGACACAGATTTTTCAGCTGTGGTCCTTTACCCAGACTATACAGTAGTAATTACTGCCACCACCAGCTAATAATTATCAGCTACTCAAAGGCCCTCAAGGGTGTCTAATTATTACTGTGCAATATTATTATCCAATAGTAGTGTAACTTAAGCAATCAAGGCTTAATGGAAGGGCTTATTACAGGATCATTTATATGCAAGCAATGTACTCTAGAGAGCTTAATTTATCTCTACATAAACCAGCCACAGTTGAAAAGGGTTTAAAATATGTAATAACAAATACTAAAAACACAAGACAATACTACTACACCACAGTGCCATTCAAGAGTTCAGGAGATCACACAGAAACTTAATATAATTCAGTAGTACAGTTGTGACATAACATAAAAACACTTAGTCTAATCTTTATAGTCCTAGATATTTCTACAAGAAAACACACTTCTAAGATAACTTATTTAAGACAACAGGCAGTAGTGTAGATTGGATATCAAGACAAAAATGCTCAATAATCTCTGGTTCTCACTGTTTAAATTGAAACTGCATATCTGCTAAACATTACATCATCTTTCACACCTTCCTTGTTCCCAGACCACACAGAAACTGCATTTACATTATTTTACACTTAGAGCAATAAAGGACATTCCACATGTAAATTCTGGTCATTAACTTTAGCCTTAAAACAATAGGCAGGAAGTCTTCATCTAGCCGGACCAGAGCCGAATTGTAAAACATCAAAGGCAGTGATGAAATAATTTTAATTTCAAAGGACCAATAAGAAATGCTTTCTTTACAGCAGATGGCAATGTTAACACATTGTTTAAGTTCAACATTCATATTTGCAAATGATAGAATTATCTTCACAATTCTATCTGGCTAGGCTGGCAGCCTTCACCCATCTCTACCAGTCTTCACATTTCTTCACCCATCTCTGCCCAGTCTTCACAGGTTCCACTGACTGTGGCTGTATCTGTAGTGTTAAGTGCTCTTTCTGTTGAGTGCTTTTGATTTTGCTTTGGATAGCTTTTGCAGGTGGAATAACTGGGAGGGCTCTGGGGTTTGGGAAGATTGCATTTAAGTGCCTCAAAATATAAAAAAATCTATGTGTGATGTGCATACTATGTGTGGTGAGTGTAGTATGTGTTTCTGAAAATCAGATTGCTATTTTGATTGCTTGCACATAAAAGTTTCCCTGCAGAGACATTGTGTATATACATCTCCCCCATACCTTGTTTCTTTCTTAGAGGATTAAATGGTTGTCAGTTTACATTAGAAATGTTTACATTGTCTCAAAGTACCCATATCCACCAAACTGGCTGCAGAAAACTAGAAAAGTGCAGATCCATAATTTCAGGTCCTTTATTGAGTGAGCTACAAGAAGGATGCAGTGTAAGAGAGTTTAATAGTAGGCTGACTAAGGGAGCTTCTGGGACTATATACAAAACTAAGCTAAACAATACTAAATTCAAGGGGCAGTGCTTCTCTACAAGCAAACTATGTACTCTGCGCTATTCAATGTGCAAAGTAGTTGTCCTTCACTCACTGAGTTAATGGTACAGTTTCAGTGGTAGTTTTATGGGCAAATTTGGTTTCTAGGTGTCTGGATATATACATGGTAATACTAACTGCTTTTGTGTAATAAGCAGTGGTTTGCAACTGCACTGAATGTATACAGGCACTTAAAATGCAGGAAACTAGCATCTAAGCCCTCTGGCCAATGAAATAACTACATTTACAGTTTTCATGGGTGTTTCCCATCTCAGGTAACCTAGGCCACCACCTGCTGCCACTAGATGGAATATCCCAGTCCTCTAAATGTAAAAACGCAAAACAGATTGCTTAAGAATGCATGCAACCACAAAACAACTTTAACAAACTAGCTAGACAAGGCAATCTCAAGCCAATCAGATCAACAGCAAGACAGTTTAAACAATTTCAGCCTTAAATACAGATAAATGTACAAATAAGACAAAAAATCTGCAGTCCACCACTTAAATAACTTCTGGAAGTGCAATTTTTGAATACAAGTACTTAGCTTTTGCCTGGATGGCATATAATATAAGGAAATCACTTCAGAGGTACAGTAGAAGACATTAAGCATTGCTGAGCTCTGTAGGAATGAGCCAAGAGCTGTGCAAATGTGCCAGATTTATACAGGCACTTAAAATGCAGGAAACTGTTCAGAATCCCTTTAGTAGGGCCAAAAGTATAGGAATACAGCAATTAAGTATCGACAACAAATAAAAAGTAGAAATTAGGTGGTAACTGTCAGTAAAGTTTCTTAAAATTGCAGTTCTCAGCAATCAACAAACAGTACAATATTAGGGCACTTGAAAATTACTTTAAGTGCAAATATCATCAGATAAAGCAAAACTAAAGCAGTAGACTTTATATAGTTAAATGGGGGGTGCTACAGAATCCTGAAAGCCCCAAATCCTGAAGACCAAAATCCTAAGACCAAAATCCTGAAAGTTCAAAATACTGAAAACTAAAAATCCTGAAAATACACAGGATACCAACAACACTTACTATATTCCAGCACATAATGTGTAGATAAGAAATGCCACCATCCAAAGGTTTCTGTCTGAAGACTAACCAATCCAACAGAACAGCCAGATAGAAACCACCACGATGGAATAAAACTTATTTTATTACAAATACAGATATAACAAGCGCTTTCACGTGTATCCAGACACGCTTCCTCAGGTTTTACATCAGATATTCAATAGGCAACATTTATATACACTTAACTTGTTTGCTAATTAATTAATTAATGAAGTTGGCAATCAAGTCAAATAAGCTGTTGAAGCAAGCAATTAAAATAGCATAAAATAGCATAGAAAGCAGAGTTTGTTAACCCATCATAAGCTGGAGGCCAAGCATATGAAAAATACATATTGCTAGCTTCCACATGAGCGCTTTTTAAAATCAAATACAAAGAATATATATACAAAGGTATAGGATAGTAATATCAATAATAACAATAACAATAAAATAAAATAATAATATCCTTATATATATATATATATACTATATAAAGCAGATATTGTTAAAATCAAATACATCAAAATAGTTAAAATCAATAAAAATAAAAATAACAAAACTAAAACAGAAATAATAACATATACCATATGGATATAAAAATATGTATGGGAATGTATAAATTATCATAATTTCATATATTAATTTCATTTTCATTTCGTACGACTATAACATCTAATGAATAAAAATAAAAATAGAAAACAAAAACCTAAAACAAAAGTCTAAACAAGACAAGATCATACAAGAACCACTAAGCTGAGCAAAATACATCAATTTAATAGCAGCTTTATGGTAGTCAATCGCGTGCTACTAAAACAGGCTTTATACTGACATACTGGTTCAAACCTGGCTCAATATGGGCTCTCAGTTTTAAGATCCACCTTAGCTCAACCATCTCCAGATAATTCATCTTATCGCCTCCTCTTTTATTGATACCCACAACCTGCAAAACTCTAAACCTAAAACCATGGTTAGGATATATAGCAATATGTTTAACTAAAGCACTGTTAGAGTTCATTTTTTTAATGTCATATAAATGATTGTACATTCGATCTCTTAATCTCCTAGAGGTCATACCCACATAAAAAGCTATACATTCTATGCAGGTAGCTAGGTATATTAAGTTCGTACTCTCACAGGTAGCATAAAAACTAGATGTATAAGTGTAGTTGAGATGGGGATGAACAAACTGGTTATCACTAACAATATATCTGCACATATTACATCTATTGCATGGAAAGGTGCCATATCTCAGCACCTGTCTATCCACACTACTTGTCAATAAGTTAGTTTTATTAATACATAGTAATCTCTTTAAGTTCTTACTATTCCCATATCTAAAGTTGGGTGTTGCCCCTACCAATTCGGAGCAATGGTTGTCTATAAGTAATATATTCCAGTTTTTCCTGATAATACTAGTGATAGATTTTTTATCACTAGTATATCTGGTGGTAAAAAATACCCTATTACGCTCATGATGGACCTTATAGTTAAAACCAGTCTTAGATTGTCTTAAAATAATAGAACCTTCCATATCATTAGCCAGGACAGGACGTTTCAGGCTACATACCGAGGATGCTGTATAGCCCCTCTCTTGAAATAGCTCTCTCAGATGATCTATTTGTATATTCCTATCAGTAACATTCCTGCATAAGCTAGAAATTATCTTATACTGACTCTTAACAATATTTGGAAACACTGAGCGTGGGTGCATGATATCATAATGTAATAAAGCATTCCTCCAGCAAGGCTTTCTATAAAGTGTAGTTGAAATCAGGCCCTCTGGACTTCTAGAAATTGTAATATCAAGGAAATGTAATTCATGTGGAGATGCTTCCATCGTAAATCTTAAGAAATCAGTAGTGGACTCTAAATAATTAACCAGATCCTGCAATAGATCCAGACTTCCATCCCAAACAATTAAAACGTCATCCACAAAGCATCTATAAAGCAAAATATGTTGAAAAAAGACGCTATTGAACAAATGGGCACGTTCCCAGTGGTGCATGACTAGATTTGCGTATGAATTCGCACAAGGGGTGCCCATGGCCACACCCCATGTTTGTGCATATATTACATCATGATGCATAAAAACATTGTTATTCAGTACTACATCCAAAAGTGTACAAATAAGCAGCTGTGTATTGTTATCTAATGCACTTAAACTAAGCAGAGACTCCCTGATAGCTTCTATTCCATAATCATTAGGAATCACAGTGAATAAGCTCTTAACATCTAAAGAAGCTAAAATAACTGAGGGGGATAACTTATTAGTCTTCATTAGATTATCTAGATCATCCAATAACTGATGAGTATCCTTCAAAATAGTTGGAACACTCCTTGCTAATCCTAGGACTGATTCCAAATAATGTGAGATATGTTCAGTGACCCATCCAGCCCCTGACACTATCGGTCGTAAAGGTGGGGGAGTGATACTTTTGTGTATTTTCGGAAGGCCTTTAATTAGTGGTATCATTGGAAACTCAATCAAGAGATAATCATAGAACTCACTATTAATTTGTCTACACATCAAAAGATCGTACAGTATGTCATGAACATTCCTTGTGATATCAATAACCGCATCATGCATTATCATTCTGTAGGTATTATTATCACTTAACATATCCAACATCATCTCATTGTGCATAGGAGCACCTAATATCACTATACCTCCCCCTTTGTCAGCTGACTGTATGATCAAATCAGTATTACTAGATAAATCAAGAAGAGAAAGCCATTAATTAGCATTTAAATTATGATATAAGTTCCTAAAGGTAACATTAGAAAAATATTGATAAAAGTCTTGTTCACATACCGAAACAAAACAGTCCACATTATAAGGAAGAGCTGGTACAAAAGTACTTTTGCATTTGAATCGACTTCCCAAATCAGTCTCACTTGTTTTGTCAAACAGTAATTTCAAGGACAAACCTCACCTCACCTCGGTGAGGTTGCTTCTTTGTGCAGGAATAAAAGAGAGGCCCTTGTCTAATAAAGTCACCTCAGTGGGACTGAGCGTATAGCTCGAAAGATTAAATATAAGTGTACTTAGTTTCTGTTCATTCTCCTTACCTCCATGGTCTCGCCCGAATATATTCCAGCACAGGTACATACAGAAACATATTACCCTTCAACTGTATGCAAGGGGGAAACCCCCTGTGCCCCCCCCACAGCCCCTGCTACTTAAATATATCAACTCCAAGATTGCACTTCACTACACTAAGTGCAATCTCGGAGTCGATATATTTAAGTAGCAGTTGGTGTGGGGGGCGCAGTGCCCCACATGGGGGTGCAGATGTGCTTGCCCCCCTACTTATACTTGAAGAACAGTAATATAGTTTGTGTTTTATTTGTTTCTGTATGTACTTGTGCTGGAATATAGTATTGGTATCCTGTATGTTTTCAGGATTTTGAGTTTTCAGTATTTTGAGTTTTCAGTATTTTGAACTTTCAGGATTTTGGTCTTCATGATTTTGGACTTTCAGAATTCTGTAGCACTCCCAGTTAAATGAAATACAAAACAGCAAAATAAATATTTTATCTGCCAAGGATATGACAGGCTTTATTCAAGACCCTGTCAGAGTGTAGCAAAGATGCCAAGCAGATGTGAGCTCTGTGAAAATGACAATTTGTAGTAAGGGAGCAATACTGGTTTGCTGAGTGGGTCCTCAGGATTATGGTTCTGTTTAGAACCTTTTGTAGGCAAAATCCAAAGCCAAGTACAGGAATGCATAATTAAATAAGTGCAGGCTTCTCCTAGGACTTGAACTTAGACCCTTTGCATTAATATTCTTGTTATACTACCACTGAGCCATTGAATCGGCTGGCTAATCTTTGTGGTCCTATCTGTCTGTCTTTCATTCACACAAACAGACATGAGAATAGATGAATCGGAGAAATATTTTCTTCTTCATTTACTTATTTAAGTTATATTTGTCTTTTAATTATTTTTTTGCCTTGTAAATGGATTAGTCCCCAGACCATTTTTCACTCACAACACATCATGGAGCACATACGAAATTGAGTATCACCTTCTACCAGAGCAAACACAAAACACAAGTAATCAGACCAAGAGGAAAAATGAGAGAATGCATCATCATGCTCCTCGAACAACAGTTCAAGTGAAATGTCATATAATTTATATGGTATAATATGCAATGTATTTTAAATACAGAGAGAATTGAAATTTCATAGTCTTAAGCTATCGATAAAGCAAATAGCCGTTTGCGTATTTATTTATGCTTTGTTAAATGGGTAACCATATTGATCAGTAATCAAAGACTGAATAAAGCCCCGTCACACACACACACACACACACACACACACACACACACACACACACACACACACACGCACACACGCCTAATTAAGAGATCCAGATAGACTAGACATATGAGCACAGATCACAGATGTATTTCAGATGTATGAAAATAGTTTCATATGCATATATGCATTCAGATGCAATCAACCACTGACATTTTTGATACAAATAAAGGAAAGCTGGCATGCCCAAGCATGAACCCTTCATTTATTTACTGCTGTAGCAGGCAATCTGAAATGGCAGCTTTGATATCTTGGTGTGACAGATACTATGGACTAGAATATAAACTGATATTTTTGTATAGAAGTCTACGAGAGACTGACCGCAGCTTCATGAATTCTATAGTAATACTGAATCCTTTCAATAAAAGTTTAAAGAGAAGTATGAATTCATTTATGACCCAGGAAGTAAGTGCAGCAATAGTAAATACTATGTGATTAAAATTTTACATGTATTTTAATACAGGGTTAAAACAGTAATTTGTCTAGCAGCAGTTTATGTTATGCCATAGTCTATATATTTATTTGCCTATAAGTCATTACTTTACAGGATAAGAAAACATGTAATGAACACAATAATCTTCTACAAGAAAATTATTTCATGTTAAAGGTAAAGCCTGACTCACTGTTTGGCCTCCTAACTTAGTAGATGTTTCTAGAACTCTGAGCTGGTGTGCATTTTGTGACCTTAGTTGTATATGGGGCTGATGCCAGCTTAGCAAACATGATGAATCAGGGCACAGCTGTTTGTAAAGAAGATAGTGACCAAAGAGAATTGATAGCATCTCATTTTATTTGTTAAGCTCATCCACCCAATTTTATTTAGTATCATCACACAGTACTGAGTAACAGGAGACATCTGAGGCACAAACTACATTTATTCTATTATAATCCATTTGTATCATGTGGAGCACATTATCAAATGCATTTACCAGTATAGTGGAAATTGCAGATTAATTTTGGACTTAGCCTAGCCTTGTGCTGTGTCTATTTTAATTTCAGAAATAAGGTGGTATTTCTGTAATGTATGCAGTAATGTAATACACATTGTTATGGATAGTAACAACAGACAGTGAGAAATTATTTGCATTACATTAAAGGTCAGAGATGTAGTCTAAAATAGCTGACACTGAACAAACTACAAGTACCAAAAGTGTTAATACCAGAAGACATAAATTAAAATAAGCAGATGAGCAATGACGCCTGTATAAGAATGAAGGTGCACTTTTCCATTTACCTGCCTAGAATTTCTTGCACATACTGTAACTAAAGTGAAGACTTCTCACTGCCCTCAGACCCCCCGATACCCCATCAGTCTTTCCTTTATCACTCACATCCTCGTTCTAGGAAAAAAAAAGTTTTCAGCTCTTGTGGCCATTCTGTCAGGTGGGGTGCTACTTCATTTTGAGTCAATAGCCACATGAGCAGATGGTATGACTTAAGCCAGAAGAAATGCTTCCATTCTCAGTAACCCTTTTCCAATTTTATCAGTATAATTTTTCTAAAATTTTAACTGTGCAACTGTTTATCACTGCCTAGCAAATATGACAACATGGCTGTTAAATTTGCAGCCCTATAGCTTTTCCGTTACTGTAAAGTTATGTTTTTCTGCTATGAAAAAATGCTGGTCTTGTTGTCCCAATAAATTCAGTATTGTATAGTGCTGTTGTCTGCATCCCCATGTAACACGGAATGGTTTATATTTCTTCTGTTTTATTATATACCAAAATATTCTGATGGAGGCTGTAATGATGATGTGATATTATTTTATGGTAATGGTGCCTTTCACCTAAAATAAACTCTGTGTTCCTCTAAGATTACAAGAGTGAGGCAAACCATTTATTTAGTCCTGTCACTCCATTCATGTATAATGAGAATACAGTAATTTCCTGCTTTCTTTATGCATCTCATGCAGGAGTTGGGAAGTACTGTGATTTCTCACTTTCTTAATCTA